>NC_090761.1:2726052-2728552 GCF_036898095.1 Palaemon carinicauda
TAAAGCGATACCGAGTCTCTCTTACTTGTTTCTAAATTTACCTATTTGCATTTTGATATTTAGAATTGAGACAGGCCTCACTTTACCATCGCTTCTTGGACACCTTTCTCTCTGCATCTGATTAATTCTCCATCAGACTCTCAATTATATTCTGGACGGCAGAAAATCCACACTAAACCTTTTAGAATTGAGGTTTAAAAGCAAATAATGACATGACTCATGAGAATCCTGTATTGGGAGGGCTTTGTATGTTTTTATAGCTATAGTGTCCTCAAAACTATGAAGCACCTATGTGCACTGTTTTGCTAGATTAAACTAGATAAAATTTGTGCATGTCATCAACACTAGTCATTACTCACGGCCTGGGCTCATTTTAACCTTAGAAACTACTCCAATAATTTATTTTACGATTTGCATCTTCCACAGCTATCTCATTTCAATATTATAAGATCAGTCTCCACATCACCTTATTCATGGAATTAGTGTCTGTAGCTTTTGTCTCTCGATTTTTTAGTAAAAACTAGCGAAATTTAGGTTGCTTTCCTAGACTTAGCCTATGTGACTGAATGAATGAACATGCATCTATAGATTATCTAGACTTATTGAAATATCGGTTGTATGAAAGTTAACCATTTAGGAGCAATAACCAAGAATAATTTTTAAGATAAGAAAATGGAAGCCCAAGAGAAAATTTAATAAGAAATGGGGAGAAATATTAAAATAAAAAAATCAGATTTATTTTCTTTAGCAACAAACAAGTGATAAATATTTAAAAAGATAAAAAATAAAAAACAACAGCTAGGAGTTGATTTCATTCCCTGCGTAAATATCTCCAATTCTTCGTATAGTGGTCTAGCTACAAAGATAGATAGATATATGCTAGTAAATAAAAACATCATTAAACAATAAACAAACAAATATGAGGAGGAACTTAGTCTAGTGACTACTGCTTGTTTACGCAGTCCTTGACATCCCTCACCATATCACAATAGTAAGAGTTGCAATAGAATCTAATTACTTTTATGGATCATTGTGCGCACGATGGCAATGCAATTGCGGACAATTTCCTGTATTTATGTGATGTTGGATAAACTTAGTTCTGGTTATTCAATGGATCTATAACGTGAAGGGCACTCTATATTATCATTATTGTTATCCTTGTGTGTAAGGTCATTTTATAAATGTTGTTAGTGAAGTACTATATATATATATATATATATATATATATATATATATATATATATATATGTGTGTGTGTGTGTGTGTGTGTGAATGCGTGTGTTTATATATATATATATATATATATATATATATATATATATATATATATATATATATATATATATATGAATATATATATACATATATATATATATATATATATATATATATATATATATTTATATTTATATATATACTGTATATATGTATATAAATATATATATATATATGCTATATATATATATATATATATATATATATATATATATATATATATGGGTGTGTGTGTGCGTGTGCTAGCGTATGTGTGTATATGTTATTTTCATTAGTTTCCTTTGGAATACAATGATTTTCTTACAGTATGATATCTTCTTAGGTATGTAAATGTAAGTTTTAACTTGATTATTATTTTTGAATTTATGTCTTTTTCTTCTAAGAGAACTAATGCTTTCATTTTGATATTACAATATAGGATGGATTTTTCTAAAAGGTCGATTAACAAAAAAAAGTCAGTGGGTGTTGCTTTGCTCTAAATTTACTTTCTTTGCATTGATGGTTACACCCATATAATGAAGATATCTCTATTGTTTCATGACTACTTTATAGTTGGTTTGAAACACGATGGTATTGTCATTGCTAATTTAAGACAAGTATTCATTTGTTCATGGGGTCAATATTCCTTCTTTTGAATATAAAAGGAAATATACTCATGTCTTTACTATAGTATGTAATCGACTTTTCATCATTGAAATTCAACCTAATTAACATTGTGTCCTTCAAGTGCACAGGGCTCTCTCGTTAGTTTTTCCTTCATTGCATGTCTGACTGATTCTCTTTCTCTCCCTTCTAGTGCCAACGCCCAGATGGATAACGCTGTGACCCCGGTTTACCTGGCCGCTCAGGAGGGTCACTTGGAAGTGCTTCAGTATCTGGTGGACACAGCTGGAGGACGACTCGACCTGAGGGCTAAAGACGGCATGGCCCCCGTCCACGCAGCAGCCCAGATGGGGTGTCTGAATTGCCTGAAGTGGATGGTAAGTGTCTCAGAAGGGATTTTCAATGTCTAGAATATTCATAAAACTTTTCTCAATATGTCTTTAAAGGGGATTTATTTGTATACTCTCTTTATCACTGTTTTTAAAAACGATTTCAAGGGTGTACCTTATTTCTTTCTTATGTCTCTGAAATAAATATTTTGTGAAATTTATCCTACAAATCAATTTCTGGAAATTTGAATTTTTGGAAGATTGCCATTTCTGTCACAATTGATTTCAAAGAA
>NC_090761.1:2736052-2738552 GCF_036898095.1 Palaemon carinicauda
CATGTTTATTTTTTCTGATAACCAAACAAATACAGGCACGCACGCACGCACGCACACACATACACACACATACACACACACACACACACACACATATATATATATATATATATATATATATATATATATATATATAGAATATATATACTTTATTAGATAGATAGACAGATGAATAGACATTTGTTTGTATGCATGGTATCATATCGGTACTTCTAAAATGTCGAATAGAACCGCTGCTTAAAGATAATTTCAGCTTGACCTTAAGAAGAGCACAGATTTTCTTCCGATTATTTTTTGTCATTCTCCCCCATTACCAACTTTGTAATCATAATTGTTTATATAAATGTATATATTTGTTTTGTATTCTCGGCTGCCTGCCACAACCTGACCAGGAGAACAGGGGTCACGTAAAACTCGAGTCAAAATGGGTCATTCTCATGCTGCGTGTCCAGCCAAGCTTGTTTATGATCCTTTGGAGGGATTATGATTTTGGAATGGTTGGCGGCTGGAGCCAGTCATGCAAAGACCCCCTTCACTCCCAAAGGCCCCCTCCAGTCCCAAAGTCCGCCTCCAGTCCCACCCTCCTCCATGGCTTGGATTATTCATCCTCCCTCCCACTATACCACCTCACTCCCCACGGGACCTGAAGACACGAATTATTGTTCATAATTAAGCTAAACCTTAACTAGTCGTTTATTATAATGATTACGTGATCAGTTGGGTAACTCCCTGCAAGAAAGAAGAGGAGAGCTCACACACACGTACACACACAAATATAGTTAGGTGAATAGATAGATAAACTGACTATGTTAGTATATTTTCGAATGTTTATTCCTGATAAGTTTTACACATTTAAATTTCTTTAAACGAATCTCTTAAATTATTCTATCATTTCTCATGTAAATATTGTCTTTCTTTATTGCTAAAGGTTCAAACGAAATCTTTATCCTTCTCAGCTTGCAAAAGTTTTCAATAGTGCTTATAACCTCGCCGCCTCTGTGAGCTAGGAATTAAGGTTTAGGGGGAGCATATAGTCATCAGCACCCACTATCTTGGCCTCCTTGGTCCTTTCCTCTCCCGCTTGTGAGTTACCTTTAACTGAGTTTTTAGTTCAATACCCTTAATTACATTTCAAAGGTGATCTCTGATCCTGCAAGGGAAAAGTCTTGATGTTATGTAACTCCTGTGCATTTGATCCTATCAGCATCCTTAATCTTAGTTTTCATTCACTGTCATTGTTTGGTCTTTGCGATAGCAAAATAGTGAGAGAATATATATACATACAGTATATATATATATATATATATATATATATATATATATATATATACATATATATATATATATATATGTATATATATATATATTATACACACACACACACACACACATATATATATATATATATATATATATATATATATATGAAATCACCTCGGTCCCTGGATTTTATATAGCCAACGACCTTCCTTAGAAATAAGCCATGACCTTGCTCAACATTTACAGGTCACACCAGTGATCGTGTTAAGAAGCTCATCATAAAAGAACCAGATTGATATGTTTTATAACAGTACAACTTTTAGTTGGAAATTCGTTTACACATTTTTGTAGTCATTGTGTTGAAAATTTTTATAAGTCGTTGTATCAAATCGAGATTGAGGCACTCTTTTTGGGTGTACATTCACCCAAATAATGTTGATATATGTATGTCCTACATGTTCTACACTATTGTAAACTTTGAGCTAGAAATTAGTTTTAGCTTTTATATATTAACATCAGAAACTCTGACCAGCCAGATAGCGGTTTTAATTCTAATATTTCAACAATCCAAAAGACGACGTAACCTTAGGCTGGAAATACGTTGAACTCCCATGACCTTGTTGTACCTTTAGTCCGAAATCGATGGCAGTGACCTTGTTGGAACTTGGGAGTTCTGCGTGTACTTTGCAGATGAATCACTTGCCAGTGATGGGTAATTATCCTGCAATAACGAAGATGCAACATTCTGCTCTGTGCTTCTGAATTTATTCCCCCAGTAGGTTTTATAATCCGATTGAAATGGAACATAAGACTCATCTAGAAATTATTATTATTATTATTATTATTATTATTATTATTATTATTATTATTATTATTATTATTATTATTATTATTATTATTACTTGCTAAGCTACAACCAAAGTAGGAAAAGCACGATGCTATAAGCCCGAGGACTCAAACAGGTAAAATAGCCCAGTGAGGAAAGGAAGTAAGGAAATGAATAAACAATAATAGAAGTAATTAACAGTTAAAATAAAATATTTTAAGAACAGTAACAATACTGAAATAATTCTTTCATATACAAACAATATAACTTTAAAAAATTACAAAAGGAAGAGAAATAAGATAGAACAGGTACAAGCTAATGGAATGGCAGTAAAAGTAGTGAAGAAAATTTACCATAGCTGAATATGGAAGTTTTTAATTGGCTGATACATAATATGGAGGTGAAGAACAAAGG
>NC_090761.1:2751052-2766052 GCF_036898095.1 Palaemon carinicauda
AGAGTTATTAAGTATTCATGTTAAACCGTATTATCATTATTATTATTATTATTATTATTATTATTATTATTATTATTGTTGTTGTTGTTGTTGTTGTTGTTGTTTTTGTTGTTGTTATTATTATTAATAGCCAAGCTACAACCCTAGTTGGAAAAGCAAGATGCTATAAGCCCAAGGGCTCCTATAGGGAAAAATAGCTCAGTGAGGAAAGGAAATAAGGAAATAAATGAATGATGGGAACAAATTGACAATAAATCATTCTAAAAATATAACAACATCAAAACAGATATGTCACATATAAACTATAAAAAGGCTTATTATAGAGGATATGTGTAAATTTGCGTTATTGAAGTCATAGTAATATAACTGAATCGATCCATGCGCTTAATTTTCCTGTTTTATCTTATTATTAATTGTATTAGCCATATAGTCTCTGATGATTTATGAGCACATGCTTTTTTTTTTTTTATTGAGAAGGTCATTCGAGTCTTTACTTTTATTTCATTACATATACCATAATGACTTAGACTGAAAATATTACAATAATAAAAGTATTTTAACGCGAAGATTTATTTAAAATAGCTTAGGTAATCTTCATCCCAACTAGAAAAGTATTCACCTCCTACAGCTTACATTATTATTATTATTATTATTATTATTATTATTATTATTATTATTATTATTATCTGAGGATTTCCATCCATTACTTTTCATTTAAGATGTGTTTGGGGGGTGGGCTAGAAATAGGCTACAGCATTGTCATTTACTATTTTTTTGAAAAAAAGGGTCTATTAATTACTTTTCACCAAATATAATGTCAAAAAAAAAGAGTGATCAGAAAAAATAAAAATCCGAAATATAAGTCAAGGAAATAAAACTGAAAAGGCAATTGAAACATTCAAGGGAATCCCTTTCACCGTGAATGCTGTCTTTCCCTCCCAAGTCCCAAGTCCCAAGTCCCCAGGAAAGGCCCAATTTTACGGCGCTGTAGTTCTCTCTGGTATAGATTAGCGCATAATGCGAAGGTCATGGAGAAACATTCAAATTATAATTATTAAGGGGAGAAACATCTTTTGTAGTCCAGCATTAAGGATTGTAATTCTTCTGAATTATATCCTTCTTGCGTGTCCTTCCTTGCCCCTGGGGGATCTCTTACTACAATGGCACAGGAACTTGGAGGACTTTGATTTGGTTTCTCTTTACGAATGGCAGATGCAAAGGACTGGGCCTATAATACACTGACCTAACGCGCGTGCGAACACACACGCACACACACACATGCATATATATGTATATATGTGTATATATATATATATATATATATATATATATATATATATATATATATATATATATATATACATATATATATATACATATCATCATCATCATCAGCCGTTACTACTCCTCTGCTTCTTTTATAATCTCTAGGGACCCATTCTGTTATTTTCAATGCCCACCTATTATCTGTCATTCTTATTATATGACCTGCCCATGTCCATTTCTTTTTCTTACTAGTTGTTAGAATATCCTCTACTTTAGTTTGCTCTCGTATCATGTTGCGCTTTTTCTGTCTCTTATTGTTGTTCCCATCATTATTCTTTCCATAGGTCCATGAGTTGTAACTAGCTAATGTTCTAAGGTTTTAGTAAGGCTCACAGTTTCTGATGTATAAGTTAATACTGGTATGCCCATCTTCATAAATACTTTTCTTTTTTAGAGAGTGTGGTATTTCACTTTTCATAATCTTATTTTGCTTGCCAAATGGTCTCCATCCCATGCTTATCCTTCTTTTAATTTCGGTCTCGTGTCCTAGGGAAACACATACTGTCTATCCTAAGTAGCTACGTATAATCATTAACAGTCAACATTCTCTAGAGGCTCATCCATAACTCTTATTTGTTGAATCTCTGCCTTTTCACTTAATATTATCCTAGTTTTTATTATATTGTGTATATATATATATATATATATATATATATATATATATATATATAGATATAGATATAGATATATAGATAGATAGATAGATAGATAGATGGATAGATAGATAGATATGTATGTATATATATACATATATATATGTATATATATATATATATATATATATATATATATATAATATATATATTAATTGCTGAGCTACAATCCTATTTGGAAAACCAGGATGCTATAAGCTCCGGGGCTCCAACAGATAAAATAGCCCAGTAAGGAAAGGAAGCAATGGAGAATAAAACACTTAAAGAAAATGTAACATTGAAATAAATATCTCCTATATAAACTATAAAAACTTTAACAAAACTAGAGTAAAAGAAACAAAATAGAATAGTGTGCCGAGTGTACCTTCAAGCAAGAGAACTCTACCCCAAGACAGTGGAAGACTATGGTACAGAGGCTATGGCCCTACCCAAGACTACAGAACAATGGTTTGATTTTGGAGTGTCCTTCGCCTAGAAGATCTCTTACCATAGCTAATGAGTCTCTTCTACCCTTACCAAGAGGAAAGTAGCCACCGAATAATAGCAGTGCATTAGTTAACCCATTGGGTGAAGAAAAATTGTTTGATAATCTCAATGTTGTCAGGTGTACGAGGACAGAGGAGAATATGTAAGGAATAGGCCAGACTACTCATTATATGTGTAGGTAAATGGAAAATGAACCGTAACCAGAGAGAAGGATCCAATGCAGTACTGTCTGGCCAGTCAAAGAACCCCATGGCTCTCTAGCGGTAGTATCTCAAGTCCAGATTCCTCCAACTATTCCTTACTGTCTTTGAGTTGTGTGTTGTGTTTGTCTTTAACCACACAATATTTCTTTGCTTTGTTTCTCAAATTCCTGCACATCCGATTCTTTAGATGTTCGCATACCAAGTTAATTCATCTAGTATTCCATATAAATATATATATATATATATATATATATATATATATATATATATATATATATATATATATATATGTATATATATATATATATATATATATATATATATATATATACTGAATATATATGTGTATATATATATATATATATATATATATATATATATATATATGTATATATATATATATATATATATATATATATATATATATATATACACACACTTATCTTAACAACCTCAGATATAACAAATTATTAAGTAGATATTATTATCTGTTAGTCATATATATATATATATATAATATATATATATATATATATATATATATATATATATATATATTACATATAATTATGTATATATATATATATATATATATATATATATATATATATATATATATATATATATATCTCAATTAAAGATCAACTTTCTCTGCTGGAGAACAATTGGACATAATCAAAGGAACCAAATTCCCTAATAGAAATAATGGTATTTGCAATTAGGCCGAAGGTTCTTTGTTAGAGATCAGTAAGAGACGTTCAGTTCAATGCATTATTATACTAGATTTTTTTTTAATGAGGCGCATTTGCACTGACTTGCAGCGGTGCCCTTTTAGCTCGGAAAAGTTTCTTGCTCTCTGATTGGTTAGAATTATCTTTTCCAATCAATCAACGATCAGGAAACTTTTCCGAGCTAAAAGGGCACCCTTGCGAGTCGGTGCAAATCTGCCTCACTAAAAAGAATTGACTATAGAACAAAAAATCCTTATAGAATACCTTTGAGACGAAGATACAGTCCATTGCATTATTGGGAGTGTGATAAACATAAACAGCTTTTTCATTGTACTCAAATAAATATATCAACAATAAAGACTTTTTAAACAGCATTAGCTTTGGTTCTATTAAGGAAAAGAAGCGTTTTCTGGCTGGTAAGAAAAATAGACTTTAATTCACAAAAATATAATTAATAATGAGATGAAGTTATTATTACTACTATTATTATTATTATTATCATTATTATTATCATTATTATTATTATTATCATTATTATTATTATTACCACTACTATTATTATCATTGTTGTTGTTGTTGTTATTATTATTATTATTATTATCATTATTATTAGTATTATTATTATTATTATTATCATGATAAATGAGATTATTATTGCTTACATAATCATTACATGGCAATAATGGAAATAAAATTATTATTATCACTACCCAAAGAGGGAGTTGAGTGGATATAGGTCCCTCTTATCGATTTGGTAAATCATTTAGATACGAAAAGATGGTTTTTGACCTCAACTGTTGTCCTAGATATTCGGTCGCCCCCGTTCTAGATTGATGTTAATGGTCTCGGTAATTACACCTGCAGTCTCGAATAACGTTAATTGCCAGGTGCATCTCTAAGGCTTAGAATTTCTTTAGAATTATACATTCAAATTCTTCAGTGCATATTAGAGAACCATGAAACGTCTGCAATTCTGCAATTTAATGTATTTTCAGACAGAATACTAACATTAGTTCTCTCTCTCTCTCTCTCTCTCTCTCTCTCTCTCTCTCTCTCTCTCTCTCTCTCTCTCTCTCTCTCTCTCTCTCTCTTATTTTGTATTTTGTACTGTCCCCCCTCTAGCTTTGTTGGTCAAATTGAGAAATCTTAACATAAGAGAGGTGCGGAGATCCTAATATTTACGTAATAACAAAAAGTATTTTGTAATAGACTACTTGCTGCCGCCGTTTTTTATGGCAAAATATACCGGTTTCGAAGCTTATTAATGCATTTCTTGCATCAGCTATTTAAAGACAAATTTAAGAACAACCACTCAATATTTCACCCATTTCCACCACATGTTCTGACTGCTACGATGACCTCAATAGCATCTTTAGAATTCCTATCAGTAGAAAGCAAGATACACAACTTTATGGACTGAATACATAAAACTGGGTTTAAAATTTAACTGCACCCTCAATTGATATTGGTCTGAAATGAACATTTCCATTTAGTTTTGTAGTTAGTGAGGTTAGTTGGTTGATCAAATGCAATAGATTTACGCTTTATTATCATTGCGGGTTTCCATTTCCGAAAGTATAAGGTCAATAGACCATTTAATAGGATTTGGAATGAATTTCTTTGGTAGGAAAATTATTGACGGTGATGAAGGTCATCGACTTGAAGGAACTACGATCTAAGAAAATGATTGAAGACACACAATGCAGCACAACACAATTTTTGTATCTTGCAACATGTTCTTCCACTGTCACATGGTTAAAGTTCTCTTGCTTGAGGGTACACTCGGGCACACTATTCTATGTTATTTCTCTTCCTCTTGTGTAGTTAAGATTTTTATAGTCTATATAGGAGATATCTATTCTAATGTTACTCTTCTCAAAATATTAAATCTTTCCTTGTTTCCCTTCCTTCCTCACTGGGCTGTTTTCCCTGTTGGAGCACCTGGGCTTATAACATCTTGCTTTCCCAACAAGGGTTGTAGTTTAGCAAGTAACAACAACAATAATAATAATAATAATAATAATAATATTATGATAATAATAACATCATGATATTATTAATATTAATATAATATAATATAATATAATAGTAATAATAATAATAACAGCAATGTCACAGTTCCTTGCCTCTGCCATTCATGAGCGTCCATTATACCCTTAAACACGGGTTTGTATGTATTTCTAATGATATTCGGTCTCTGATCCGAGCAAACTCCGCAGTGAGTTGCCAGGCTTTGGAAATCTACTCCTGCTTCTATTTTTCCCCTTATGTATTGTACTGTAGGCATTACATAACGGTCTGTCTTTGTTGCATCCATTTGACCTCTAGCTGTACTCGCTTCTTACCTTTCTATTTTACCTCAGATCCAGCCTCCATCCATCTTGCTGTTCAACATCTTTTAACTTTTGCTTCGTTTTGCAATCGAGGTGTTTTTACCTACACTGTTAAAGATTTGCCGCAAACGGTAAAAATCCTGAAATAAATATCACAAGGAATTTAAAATTTTAAAAACAGATATATTGACGTTAAGAACTGACATTACGGTCATGAACTCGTAAAATATACCCACAAAGTAGGGTAAAATTACGGTCGTGTGCATTTTACTGAAATACGGGTGAGAATATTATATTTTTACGGAGAATTTCCTATTGAAATTACGTTTTATTTTAACAGTATGAGAGAGAGAGAGAGAGAGAGAGAGAGAGAGAGAGAGAGAGAGAGAGATAATGTCTATATTACCTGGAATGGTGTTTGTTTGTGTCTGAGAGAGAGAGAGAGAGAGAGAGAGAGAGAGAGAGAGAGAGAGAGAGAGAGAGAGAGAGAGAGATAATATCTATACTACCTGGATTGGTGTTTATGTTCGTCTCTGAGAGAGAGAGAGAGAGAGAGAGAGAGAGAGAGAGAAGAGAGAGAGGAGAGAGAGAGAGAGAGATAATGTCTATACTACCTGGAATGGTCTTTATGTTTGTGTCTGAGAGAGAGAGAGAGAGAGAGAGAGAGAGAGAGAGAGAGAGAGAGAGAGAGAGAGAAAAAAAAAAAAATAATGTCTATATTACCTGGAATGGTGTTTATGTTTGTGGCTGAGAGAGAGAGAGAGAGAGAGAGAGAGAGAGAGAGAGAGAGAGAGAGAGAGAGAGAGAGAGAGAGAGAAAATAATGTCTATACTACCTGGATTGGTGTTTATGTTTGTCTCTGAGAGAGAGAGAGAGAGAGAGAGAGAGAGAGAGAGAGAGAGAGAGAGAGAGAGAGAGAGAGAGAGAATAATGTCTATACCACCTGGATTGGTGTTTATGTTTGTCTCTGAGAGAGAGAGAGAGAGAGAGAGAGAGAGAGAGAGAGAGAGAGAGAATAATGTCTATACTACCTGGAATAGTTCTTATGGATGTGTCTGAGAGAGAGAGAGAGAGAGAAATATTGCAGTTTCATGCCGGTATCCCATTCACAGGTAGGACATTGAACCTTTTGTTGTGCGCATTCAAGTTTCATATTTTGTTGATTATTGAGTTCTCAAAACGGCTCTTCGCCGCATTCTTGCTCTTTAATGTATTGGTCAATATGAGTAGAATAATAAAAAGGATTCACGTTTATTTGGTAAGGCATTGATTAACTATTATTATTATTATTATTATTATCATTATTATTATTATTATTGTTGTTGTTGTTGTTGTTGTTGTTGTTGTTGTTGTTGTTATTTTTTTCAGTAGTAGTAGTAGTAGTAGTAGTAGTAGTTTCGTCTCAATGATGCGTTTCTACTTAAACATGAAGTTATCATCATTCAAGGTCCAACATTATTTTTAAAACTTGATTTTTTTATTTCATTGTACCATGTTTATAATCCTCCCTGATTTCTTTTTCCTCTTTTAAATAATTGTATCACAAGAATCTTATGTTTTCCCAAGTCTTGAGTGATAATGACTTTGTTAAGGTTGAATCATGTAACAATTGGTATTATCCTTAAATTTTATTCAAAATGTGAACGGAAAGTTAAATGCAGGAAAGAGAAGCAGAACTGAATAAGCAACTAGTAAAAATCAAAAGAAAAACACATTCACAAACAGAATATTGATATTTAAATGTAAAGATCAACAATATTCAAAAAACTGATTTAAAATTCTAATAAAATTGGTTTTAATTTTAATTCACATTTTCGTAGCGTTGTCGTTAACTACTGATTATATTGCTTAGGTTTCCAAATCAAGGGAGACGGTAGAAATGATTAAATATTAATTTTGCCTTATAGCTCATGGAGACCACGATAATTTTCACGATTTAAAGTTCACGGGAGTAATTGTCTCCTGTATCTTATACACTCAATGTCCTAGGGAAGAAATATTATAATCTGAGGAACACTGATACCGTAGTATAAGCCAGTCTTTTTTTTTTTAACCTTTCATATCGGATATGAAATTCATGTCTAAAGCTTTTTTATTTATCTTGACTTTTTAAGGTATTTAGATTCTTGATGATAAAAATTTGATTTCAGTCTTTGTAATTCCATTTTTGAGTATTCGTCTGTTTTTCTTTAATAATCCATTAAATGCTATTGCTGATAAGATTCAGTCGAAAGTCATAAACACACAAACTTCCTCTTTCTCTTTCTATATATATGTATATATATATATATATATATATATATATATATATATATATATATATATATATACAGAGAGAGAGAGAGAGAGGAGAGAGAGAGAGAGAGAGAGAGAGAGAGAGAGAGATTTATATGCAGATGGTAATATAGATATATCGATATATGTGATGGCAAAATGGCAGTTGTATAGGATTCTTTTTAGAATAAACTAAAACTTAACAACACATGTTGTCTTCTTTTGAGTCTTCTTGTCTTTTCTACACGAGTAATCATAGCCTCTTGTAACACCTTTGAGTTTAACTACCTTCAATTACACCTGTTAACTGGCAACATCACGGTTATTATTATTATCATTATTAGCTAAGCTACAACCCTAGTTGGAAAAGCAGGATGCTATAAACAAAGGGGCTCCAACAGGGAAAATATCTCGGTGAGGAAAGGAAACAAAGAAAAATAAAATATTTTAAGAACAGTAATAACATTCAAATAAATATCTCCTTTATAAACTATAAAAACACTTTAACAAAACAAGAGGAAGAGAAATTAGATAGAATAGTGTGCTTGAGTGTACCCTCAAGCAAGAGAACTCTAACCCAAGACAGTGGAAGACCATGGTACAGAGGCTATGGCACTACCCAAGACTTATAGAACAGTGGTTTGATTTTGGAGTGTCCTTCTCCTAAAAGAGCCGCTTACCATAGTTAAAGAGTCTCTTCTACCCTTACCAAGAGGAAAGTGGCCACTGAAGAAGGATTGTTGCTCTCGTTGTTTAGGGTTGTTTGTTTTCTGTTGCTGCCATGCTTTGAAGCTCCTTCCATGATTCTGTTTTTAAAGGTTACGGTATTTTATTTTTGTGTTTGAGGAGTAATTTTTCGTTATTCAAAATCGTGGATTTCTTAAAAAAAAAAAAAAAAAAAAAAAAAAAAAGAACTTACTTCCTGACGACCTTTATTCAAGAAAGCAATTGAAACATCAGCCTCCTATGGTCTGTTGGTGGTTTTAGAAGTCATAGATTTTGGAATGGAATTTCGTTGCCGCTAATGAATGGTCAGTGTTGCTTTTGGAGAAGGAATTATTTAGTGATAATTCTCTCTCTCTCTCTCTCTCCTCTCTCTCTCTCTCTCTCTCTCTCTCTCTCTCTCTCTCTCTCTCTCTCTCTCTCTCATGAAAGTAACAGTGACGTGATGGATGCAACAATACATTCCCTTCTTTTCACTCAGAAGGTTTTGTGAAAGTTATGTCTATCATAAAAAAAATGAAATTTTCTGAGAAATTTTGCTTCGCTCTTTACTGTCAATATGACATGTGGCCATGACATGACATTTTGTTTCTGGTAATTATGCGTCTTTATGATTGCCTGAAAAGGATTTCATCATAATCAATTTATTCATCTGATTCAGCCTTTGACTGTATATCGCTATTCTCACTTTCCCAAGACGTCATCGACATTTCCAGATGTTTTAATTTTTTGTGTATCGTTTTTTTTTCTTCTATTTCTTTTATTTGTATATTCAGGAATCGATATATTTTTCTTGCATTTCTCAAGTGGTAATATTTTTCTTCTCTTCCTTTCAAAATGTTGATATATTTCACTTTATTATTGTAATATTTTTCTTATGTTTTTTATAATGTTGAGAGTTCTTCCTTGGGTCTTTTGATGATTTTTCCTTATGTATTTATCTCTCTATTTATTTAACTATTATTTCCCTCCTAGTATCACCGACCTTGGTAGTGGCACCCACCCACCCTTTTCTTTTTTATTTTAACCTAAGTAAACCTTACCCTCACATCTTAAAAACATTTTTTTTAAAACATCTTTTAAAACGGTAACTATTTTTATTCTTTCGTATTTGAATTGGAAGAATTTCTTATCAATATTTCCTCTCATCTCTCCAGAAAACAATTGATAGCCTATTTTTCATGTATTTTTTTTATTTTTGTAGCAAACATTTATGTCATGTATTTAACGTCATTATTTCTATCATGTATATTTTTTTTATCACCATACAAAATTTGCAATTGTACGCATGAAACAAGTATAATTATCTTATATAAACTAAAATAAGAGAGAGAGAGAGAGAGAGAGAGAGAGAGAGAGAGAGAGAGAGAGAGAGAGAGAGAGAGAGAGAGAGAGAGAGAGAGAGAGATAAAATAACCGAGTAATATTAGAACCAAGGCCTCAGGGCGTTTTGTCACCTGCCGTATTCCAGAGTAATTATTTAGTATGAACTACCGTCTTGTCATTTCTAGGGTTTTTAGCTTTGCTCATCTAAAACTATCAATTTCCAGACATGTAGGTTAATGGCTTGTGGAACAGATTTCTAAAGAAATGTTCCTTATTCTTTTCCCAGAGTTTTCCATTCCGTGTATCCTCAATGGTTATGTATACGTATATTGGTATGTAGTTTTTTGTTTTTGAAAAATACCTCAGTTTGAAAGGAGTTTCTTTGTTATGTGAAAAATAACAAAACTATATATTCTATTTAAAAAACAGTGTGTGGCAGTTGGTGTGAATTTATTTATGTAATTGAGAGGTTCTTTGCTTTCTAGTTGATTATGCAAATAAAAGCATTGGTTTTATTTGCAGCAAGCCTGTGAGAGAGAGAGAGAGAGAGAGAGAGAGAGAGAGAGAGAGAGAGAGAGAGAGAGAGAGAGAGAGAGATTATAAAAGTTTTTAAAGTTTATGCAATGTGTTCTGAGATCTTTTTCTGACATAATTTTCAAGTCTTATGATAAAAGCAAGTTTAATCCTGCATTGTTTTAATTGCGTTATACGATTCTTAATAAAACTTTCCATTATCTAGATAATAGTTGATTATGAAGAAAAGATATTTTTCAATTATTAAAATTTGACATATTGCAACATTTTCACTTTGGTGTTTATGTAATGTGCAGCTTCATTCATTCCATCTCGACTGAACGGACCACACAGTAATCTTTACCATGTTAGAAATCGGTTCTAAAATGTTTGTGCATTTTTTCAATAGGAACTATTTTAAGTAGGTTTAGAATGTCTGTAATCTTGTTGGAAATGGATGTTCGCTAAGCTTCAAACTACTTGTCTTAGGGATTGTGAAATGAAAGAAAATGGTTCTTTTACATCATAATCTTGCCAAATATACAATAGGTATTGCAAGAAACATGATAATACTTTGATAGCTTATATCCTAACCAAACCTTACCTCCCTCCACTTAAACAGCAGAATACTATTGTTTTTGCCACCTAAGCCTACCAGATATGGGCAATGCATTATAGAGTAGTAAAGCTTTGATATTTTGCATCCTAACTTTACCTAACGTACTTTCATCTAAAACTTGGACTTTTCTTGTGTCTCCTGCCCTTACCCGAGGAAGGCTTTTCAAACAACCAAAGTGTTTATGCAGCAGGTTCAAATAACAGCTCTGTCGCATTTTGTGAAACTCTGAGGTTGAAATATTCATTTAAAATAACCACGTGTTACAAACTCATGATTCAGCTATCATGATCGAGATAGGTTTATTTCAAGTCTATGAACAGATTCCTAAATTCGATAGGAATATGTACGGAGATTTGTCATAAACTTTTATTCTCTCTTGATAGCTCACTCGGTAGAGTCACTGTAGGCATAGTTTCAAGCCGCACAGGTGGGGGTTCGAATCTCCACCCGGCCAGAAGCTGTTACCATAAAATGAATTCCAAGTGGATATATATTCCCAGATAGAATTCGGTATTAAATGCCGTTCGTGGGTGATATTTACATATATATATATATATATATATATATATATATATATATATATATATATATATATATATATATATATATATATATATATATACATATATACATATATATATATGTGTGTATAACTGTGTCTTTGTACATATAAAAATCAGGCCATAGGACGGGGATCAAATGGCTGTTATGTAATTAACATCTCGAGAAGAAGAAGAGATAGGGCTACTTAAATGAACAGCATAACCTCGGAGAAAGACATGAACATCTTCTGTAAGGATAAAAGGCTATATAGTTAAGTAGACGATACAAGAGATGAATGACTAAAGTTTTGTTGTGAAGGGTAGAAGGTGTTAATGATCATGTCTCTGTGTGATGGACTTTTTCCATACGTCAACTTTTTCTTACAAATACTATTTAAAATCCAAAATCAAATTATTGAAAATTGTCTGCTTTTTGTTATTTCTATTTTTTTTTTTTTTTTTTTTTTTTTTTAGTATTATGATTGTGAATTTTTTTCTACAAACGAATGTTTTATCGTTGTGTTGGTTAAATAACCTACATAATACATAATATTTTGAAGGACTATGTTGTGAGTTTCAAAGTTTTAAATTTTGCTATTGATAGAGATGAGGCAAAGGACTCTCTCTCTCTCTCTCTCTCTCTCTCTCTCTCAATAGTGCTGTGTAGCTGGTAAGGCTTAGGTACCACGTTCGAGTCTTAAACCTGACGACTGATAACAAATGTAAACATTCCAATAATTGAGATGCGTCTCTTTTTCTAATCAGCAAATTAGGTACCTATAGTGAATTTTTTCTAGCGAGGCAGATTTGCACCGACTCGCAGCGGTGCCCTTTCAGCTCGGATAAGTTTCCTGATCGCTGATTGGTTAGAATTATCTAGTCCAACCAATCAACGATCAGAAAACTGTTCCGAGCTAAAAGGACACCCCTGCGAGTCGGTGCAAATATGCCTCACTAAAAAAAATGACTATAGGTGCTAGACGATCATTGCTGATCTCAGCTAGGGTGGAAAGGGAAAGAGATAGAGAGAAAAGAAAAACTGACATAAATAATCATTATCCCACCGGGTTCAAACCATTCAAAATACATCTAAAAGATTCTCTCTCTCTCTCTCTCTCTCTCTCTCTCTCTCTCTCTCTCTCTCTCTCTCTCTCTCTCTCTCTCTCTCTCATTTCGAAGGCCTTAATGAGACTCATTGTCATTCAATCTACATGCGAAAAGTCTTGCCAGTTATTCAGCATTGATAGTTCAGTGGATCACTTTTGGTGCCAATGACTAATGTCAGGATACCGGAGAACTCTAAATTAATCATAGAACTTTTGTTTCTTTTCCAGATATCAGAACAGGGCGTTGACCTGAATCTGAGAGACGGCGACGGCGCCTCACCTTTACATTTTGCAGCTTCGAGAGGTCACGTGGACACCGTCCGGTGGCTCCTGAAGAAGGGAGCCACTATCTCGCTCGACAAGTTTGGCAAAAGCCCCATTAACGACGCTGCAGATAACGAACACATGGAGGTAAATTATTTGTTTCAGTTTCCTCTTTCCCTATTTTAGGGTATAGGGAATTTATGTATATTCGAGTGGAATTTGACCTATTTACATAGAATTCAAGAATATTCCATAGATAACAAAATTTTAACCCGAAATGCATAGGTCTCTCTCTCTCTCTCTCTCTCTCTCTCTCTCTCTCTCTCTCTCTCTCTCTCTCTCTCACACACATACATACACATACAGAGGCTTATTAAAAGTGTATGTGCAAATACCATTGAGTGTAGCCATATTTTTTATGACTTGAATGCCTAGATTAAATCTGTTTTTGAACGCTGGGAATTTGAATGAATAATAGGCCTACCAGTACTGACGTTGGTATTTAAATTAAATTTCTAAATACTTATAATGACAGTTTATTAAAATGCTGTTGATAACTTGATATATATTAAATTGAAACTCACAGCATTTCATAAATAATCTTCATTGCTAATGACTATAGCAATTTTCCCTATTTTTTCATAAGTTATCCAGCTTGCATAAAGGTACTTACACTTAAGTACAACTCAATTTAAGTAGTAGGTTTTTCCCCTTCCTAAACTCTTCATAATTAAATGAATTAATTAACGTCACAATAACGGACATACTTTCATTAAACTGTACCCTGATTTATATGTATCATTTGTGTTCCTTTTAAACAGGTCCTACAACTGCTTGTGCAGCATGGCACTGCTCCTGATTACTGCACTGATTCTGATTCTACAGATTCAGGCTCTCACCATCATCAGTGTACTTGTCACCAAGGGCTCAGAAACAACAGAAAGGTGGGGATTATTGTGTTGTAAATAAATTGTTAATGCTGTGCGAAATTATTGCAATATGATGAATAATAAAATCGGCATTTTACAAAACTGTTTCTACGAGGTGCCTTCTCATAATAGCTAAGTCCGCCCTGTACTTTTAGGCTCCGTTTTCTTCAATGAATGTTATTGACCGTATTTCCCATTTTCTTTTGCAGGGCTCAGAATGCTCTCTAACTGGCTCTGACTCCTGCGCTTCCTCGTGTGAAAGCGACTGCCATAGCTCTGGTAACAGCTCTGATTCAGGAGTCCACCACGAGCCTTTCTATCTGCATCCCCCGACCGCCCCTGACACCGATAATCAACAGAAGAACACTAAGAATAGCTCTTTCCTGAATCCTCTGAATGACTTGAAAGAGGCGTCCGAAAAGCACTCCAAAAGCAAAACGGAAGCTAGCAAATGTGGAAGCAGCGAAGAGGACAAGAAATCGAAAGAGCCATTTTACCTCCACCAACCGGATGACGTCGCCTACCACCGAGTCCAAGAGGTGTTCGGCACCAAGAGTGGGAGGTCAAGTGTCAGGCATAGCGAAGGAAAGAATCATTCAAGCAAAAACGGTCGCTTAGAATGCGAAAATTCCCACGATAACGGTCACTCCAGAAGTGACAATAAGAAAGTTGGCCAGCCCCTCGAATATGCAAAGCCAAACCTCGATAAAAAGGGAAAGACCAACTACGAAGGAAGAGAACTTCCAAAGATACCTTCATCGGCATCTCCCGTGAAAGGTAAGTCATCCGTCATCGTCATTTCTCTATTTTCCCCGAGTGGTAGATGAAAGGTAAGTGCTCTGCAGAACTAAATTAGTTTGAACATCTAAACGGATGCTGTACTATTGTATTAACCTTTCATTTTAACCACAATTATCTATTTGCATGAAAGTAAATGAGGCAGAGAAACCTCACTAACCAGCCGAGAGTAAG
>NC_090761.1:2771052-2778552 GCF_036898095.1 Palaemon carinicauda
AGCAATGAGTTAACAATTCAAACTTCTACTGTTGAAACTAATGTTAATTTGTTGTGAAAGTATAATGTATAAAATGAAATAAGCTCCAATCCTTCTCTCAAATTTGCCAATTTTGTGCAGATTATTGTTAAACTGCTTTTGATTTAGCAGTCGTAGATGGAATGAGATGAATTAAAGTTCATATATATAATTTATTTTTTAATAAATCAGTTATGGGGGAATAAGATGTTATTAACCAAAGTACATTGTTGAGTTCTTGGTAATTAAGAACTACGGATAAAATATAATTAGTCAAAGATTACATCGAGTATATATGTATATATATATATATATATATATATATATATATATATATATATATATATAAATAGAATGGAAGTGATCAAGTTTACTGTTAGTATAACAGTTGGAGATGCAATATGTTTAAGGAAAGTTCACCATTGAGTTATCACTGCTTTAATAACAATTTTGGGTGGAAGAGGATTAATCAAAGTTTACAAAATCGCATCAGAGAAAAATAAAAAAAAAATCTGAAAGGCGTCAAAGAGAAACCAGCAAATTTGGCCGTCCGTAGACCCTAAAGAAGGTAATAAAAATTTCCCAGGTGGGAAAGAAAGGTGTTGGTTGGTAGAGGTTGTGGTTAGAAAGCGCTTCGCTCCTCCTTCCCCTCCCGAGGGGGAAATAGGAACGGCTGCTTGGTTTGGGGAGGAGGCGCTGTGGCGTGCTTTGGGGAAGGGATGCAGATCACGGGGATTCAACGAAAGCGAATTTGTGAGGAATTCCACTGTTTAGACTCTAATTCTCTTAACAACAACAACAACAACAACAATAATAATAATAATGATAATAATAATAATAATAATAATAATAATAATAATAATGATAATAATAATAATAATAATAATAATAATAATAATAATAATAATAATAATGCTTGCTCACGAGAATGCATGAAAAATCACACCAGGTTGGGCTCACGATAAATAGAAGAAAGACGGGGATGATGAGAACCGAATATGCAATGAAAGATGAAATATCATTGGTAGGAAAAAGGATTATTGAGGTAGAATCATTAAGTATCTGGAAACTATGATCGCCATTACAGAGTCTTTATAATTAGAGTTTAGTGAATGATTAAAAAAGCAAACCAGACAATGGCTAGGTTAGGTAAAATTTGGATATCAAATCGCCTGAAATTACGTATAAAATTCAGACTATATATCAGTTTTGTGAGATCGGTGTTACTCCATGGACATGAGTCAGAAGAATATTGGGAGTTGAATGGCAGTGCAGGAAGAGAAATGAAACTATAAGAGAGATTACTCGAGGGTCATATGTGGATGAGATCATGATGAGGGGTTTAAAGGTTTAAAGGTCTCTCATTGAATGGTTAAGGCAAGGGACAGTGACATTGCCCTATCAAGCAGGACAATGCCCTAGATACTGACCATATATTCATATGATTTGCGCCTAAGCCCCCTCTCCACCCATGCTAGAACCAACAAGGATCAGGCAATGGCTGCTTATAACTCGGCAGATAGACCTATATGCTACCCCAAACCCTCCATGCTTAGCTCACAAGGATGGTGAGGTTGCAGCAATCAAAGAAACTAACGCGTTTGAGCGGGATTCAATCCCTAGTCTGGCGTTCACCAGTCAGGGGCGTTACCACATCAGAGATGGTTTGGGCATGTTCTTTGCACTCCCCTACAGAGATTAGTTCACCAAATTTTTAACTGGGCTCCACAAGGTACTAGAAGTGTTGGAATACCCAGGCCTACCTGGCCAAGAACAATGAAGCGTGAAATGGGAGATGATGAGTGGAGAAATGTTGAATTAAAAGCTCAAGATAGAAACGACTGGGGAAAACTAACGGAGGCCCTTTGCGTAAATAGGTGTAGGAGGAGATGATGATGATGTCAAAGGCATTTTGCTTAATCTATATATTAATAGTGAACATATGCATAATGTTTATTTTCAAATTGTATTGTTCAGTTATAATGCCAGCACGTGTGAAATTTGTTGAATTTTTAATTTTCCTGCAGCATCAATTTTAGAATTGGTTACCAGAGAGCTTCTTATTATTGTATCTATTTAGGTGAAAATATAATTTCATCCAGTAGTCTTTCAAAGTATATTGATTGCAACCTCTTTGTTCATTTCTCACCTTTCTTGTGTTATAGAAATTTTGAGTTTTATCGTATGAACTAGAAAGTTAATATTAGGCATCATTGTTATTTCATACAATAGGTTCATGAAATTGGAGTTTGTGTGTTCATCCAAATGTTTGGTCAAAAGTCGAAGATCTAAAGGAAATTACTAATGATAATCTTGCATTCTGTTGTTACCTGTGGGGAAAATATTGTGCAGGCAATTCCTTTTGCTCCATTGCAAGCTGCCTTTCTTCTCTCCTGCTTTTACTTCTTGTTCTTCGCTTTGCTCTCTCTTTCAAAGGTTAAGTAACCTCTTGCTTTAGGGGTTTGGAAGAAGAGAGTGCTGCAAGAAGCAGACCCAATCTGTGTGATATAACAGATTGTGATCGAAATCTCGTGGGAAATTTGACAATGACATTTCATCGTTCGATGTTTCGTCTTTCCCTTAGATCTTTCGACATTTCATGGTTCTTGAGGTCACTCCATGCGGACGGAGTTTACAGACACATCAGTCAGGCGGAACGATAAAATTCCAGGATTATTGTATCGATACAATTTTTTTTAAACAAAGATATCATAGAGTAATCAACTAGCAACTGTTATCACTTAAGAAGTATAAATACATACCAGGTATCACTTGAGAAATAAAGTCTATTATCACTTCTTTTGCTAAACTTAATCTGGTTTAAACAGTTGTGACACTTAATTTTCTCATTTTCTAAAACATTAAATTGCACATCATTGAGAAGTTGTATTCCATCAATGGATGAAGAAAATTTTATATTGATATAAATTACGCTAGTTCGGCTTTATTTGTCATAAAAACTTGAAAAACCAATATATATCTAGTGCCAAAAGTTGATTATCCTTTACTAGTTATCTCAATTCAACAACAGCAAAGACATGCACTAAGAGCCTAAGTGAATACACAAAATATTTTGCTTGATGTACATCAGGGACCGTCAAAAATGTGTATTTGGTTTGCCGGAAGTCCTGGAAATATATCAGTGCTGCAACAGGACCAGGCGATGAGTGGTATACTTTTAACGCAGTTGTATCTCAAAGATTAGGCAATTTCTCATTTTTTTTTTTTTTTTTCGTTTTTTGCTGGACTAACACCACTTTTGGATTTTTAAACGTTGATTGACTTAACTGTACTTTAAACTTTAATTGGAATATAACGTGAGAGAGAGAGAGAGAGAGAGAGAGAGAGAGAGAGAGAGAGAGAGAGAGAGAGAGAGAGAGAGAGAGAGTAATCATTTGTTTATGACATTTTGTCTCATCTCTATTTCGTAATCAAACATTTTCCTGCCCTCTTAGCTTTTTCCCAAGAACTGGAAATATTCAAAATGATCAAAGGATTTTTAATCATGTGAAAAACATGCAACTTCTACACTTACAGAGAAAAAATGTAACTATTGTTACGTTATAAGGATAACTAGTAGTTTTCCAGAAGAAAAATAACTGACATTTTTAGCTAAATGCTTAGCATCAAGCATAAAATAACAGGAAGCCTGACGCTACAAAACATTGCCTTGACCCGATTGATTTTCTCTGTTCCAGAGATCCCAGTATGATATTAATAAAGCAATGGGCAATTTGGTTAAAGTTATTTACTGTAGGATGTAACGTTCTGTGATACAACAAAGGCAATACTTACTAGCAAATAGGCTATATTGATTTTGTTGGTTGTTCAGCACTTGTGAGGAGAAATTGAAAAGAAAAAATTCAAGCAATCTTCAGATTATGTGATTAAATTATTAATATTTTCGGAAAATATAGTCATGTCCAAATCTGTGGGAAATAGAATGTAAAAAGAATTTCATCATATTCACCTGTTACCTCCTAATATGAAGTAATACGAAATTCTCTCTCTCTCTCTCTCTCTCTCTCTCTCTCTCTCTCTCTCTCTCTCTCTCTCTCTCTCTCTCTCTCTCTCTCTCTCTCTCTCCCGTTACAAATTAATATTTGCGTGAATTCAAAGGTTGTAACTTGAGTTAATACCACTTGGGAAACAATGGTAGCTACACTTCTCGAATGTAGTTAAATCGGACCAACATTGAGAACCAAAATAGCTAACATGTCTAGATTTAAAAGTTGAATGGGAGAGGAATGCTTAACCTTAGAAAACGCAGTTTACAAACTTATTTCGTAAAAGAGTGAAACAAATTAGCTTTGCAATGTTTTAAAGTCGACTATTTGGTAGCACATCAAAAAGGATTTATTGAAAATCAAACCATAACTAGCCATGAAGTAAGTATGATCTATCTCTAGAAGCTAATGAACGGGAAGGGATGAATTCTAGTATTTTTTTATCTATTTTATCTTATTTGTTTGTCTTTTATGGGAAAAGATTAAAACACTCGTTTCATTAGTAATCCCTAGATAACTCAAGACACACACACACACATATATATATATATATATATATATATATATATATATATATATACAGTATATATATATATATACAGTATATATATATATATATATATATATATATATATATATATATATATATATTTTATGTGTGTATGTATATATATATATATATATATATATATATTTATATATATATATATATATATATATATATATGTATATATATATATATATATATATATATGTTTGTATATATATATATATATATATACATATATATGTTTGTATTTATATATATATATATATATATATTTATATATATTGTCTTGAAACATTCAAAAGAAAGGACCTCATTATGCTATACACACTGCTGGCTGTAAGTTTTTAAATGTATAAAAATATATATTTAAACACCGGATATAAGGAAATTCTAACAGTACATAGACATTTGTCGCATAGCGACGCATACATTTCAATAAGTTACTCATTGTTATATTTTCATTATTATCTTTATTATTATTATCATTTGCTAAGCTAGTTGGAAAAGCAGGATGCTATAAGCTCCGGGGCTCCAACAGGGAAAATAGCTCAGTGAGTAAAGGAAATGAAGAAAAATAAAATATTTTAAGAAGTGCAACAACATTAAAGTAATATCTTCTTTATAAACTACAAAAACTTTAACAAAACAGGAGGAAGAGAATTAAGATAGAATAGTGTGCCCGAGTGCACCCTCAAGCAAGAGAACTCTAACCCAAGACAGTGAAAGACCATGGTACAGAGGCTATGGCACTACCCAAGATTAGAGAACAATGGTTTGATTTCGGAGTGTCCTTCTCCTAGAAGAGCTGTTTACCATAGCTAAAGAGTTTCTTCTACCCTTACAAAGAGGAAAGT
Organism: Palaemon carinicauda; assembly: GCF_036898095.1. Classification (NCBI taxonomy): domain Eukaryota; kingdom Metazoa; phylum Arthropoda; class Malacostraca; order Decapoda; family Palaemonidae; genus Palaemon; species Palaemon carinicauda. Next base: position 2,776,482 of record NC_090761.1, read on the forward strand.
GACCACTTAAAAATTACAGTTCAGTAAGAAGAATTGTTTGGTAGTCTCAGTGTTGTCAGGTATATGAAGCAGAGGAGAATATGTAATGAATAGGCCAGACTATTCGATGTGTGTGTGTTTGTGTTTGTGTGTGTGTGTGTGTGTGTGTGTAATGATATAAAACACCATTTCATAATCAAATATGATAAAATTATCTCCTCAATGAATAAATTACCTGGCCCTGCAGCTGAGGGAAGGAATGCTTCAGTTCTTTCATAACGCAGAAAGAAAATAAGAATTGAATCTGTTGCATGTCACGGCGGTGGCATTACGTCATGATCTTGCAGATACTGGGAACTCTGCGATTTATGCAGTCAGAGAAACGTTGCGTGTGCAGGACTTCACTCAAGATGGAATTGTTGCCAGAGTTTATGAATCTATTAACTGAAGCTTGTTTGTTTTTGTATGTTTGTTTTATTAACACAATACGTGTATGAACATTATATTTTTTAGATTTTCGTAAGTTTTTTTTTTTTTGTCGGGAAACAAATGGACTTGTTATATTATTATTATTATTATTATTATTATTATTATTATTATTTGCGAAGCTACAATCCTAGTTGGAAAAGCAGGATGCTATAAGCCCAAGGGCCCCAACAGGGAAAATAGCCCAGTGAGGAAAGGAATCAAGGAAAAATTGAATATTTTAAGAACAGTAACAATATTAACATAAATATCTCCTATATAAAATATAAAAAAACTTTAACATAACAAGAGGAAGAGAAATAAGATACAATAGTGTGCCTGAGTGTACCCTCAAGCAAGAAAACTCTAACCCAAGACAGTGGAGGGATATGGTACAGAGGCTATGGCACTACCCAAGACTAGAGATTAATAGTTTGATTTGGGAGTGTCCTTCTCATAGTTAATAAAAACCCTGATCAATATTTCGAGTTCTTTCGACCTAATGCAAATCCATCGTAAGGCGGAGAGGGTTTCACGGGTATTGCTTTTGCAATTACGCATATGGCAATTCATTGCATGTAAGCTGTAACTTTGGTTTTATTCATTAACGAAGATGGAATCTTTTTCATTACATTTGCTAAACTTAAAGGTTGGGGTAGCCTATTAGAAACGTCACTGTCTGGCGATCTACTGGACTGGGGTTCGAGACCCGCTCTTCATGATAGTTTCAGTGTCTGCAACCTCAACGTTCATGTGATCTGGGGAAGGGATTTTGAGGGCACCTATATGTCTAGCTGCTAAGTCATCAGTAGCCATTGCCTGGCCCTCCAGGGTCCTAGTTTGGGTGGAAAAGGGTTTTGGGCGCTGATCATATGTATATATGGTCAATTTCTAGGGCATTGTCCAGCTAGTGCATTGTCACTGTACTTGGCAGACTTTAAACCTTAAAGGTGAATTAATGGTTTTAGAGTACATTTTCATTTATTTCAGCAGTATATTCAATTTAATATTTTTAATTTAATTCTTTCACAACATCCCGACTAGATATAATTTAAAGGACTACGGAATTCTTCTAGTTTTAAGATCGGTAAAGCAAGCAATCAAGGTATTAAAACCTGGGTCAAATGTGGTCTAACAAAAAGGGGAAAGATTAAGGCCTTGTTAGTAAGGATGTGAAAGACTTGTCTCTTAAAGGAGAGAAAATTAAATATTTGTGTGATATTATCGATCATTTCGAGCCATTGCAGACCTGACCAACTTCAGAAAATGCTGTTGAAAACCTGTCATTGGGTAAACACGTCTAAGCAATTTTGATTGCTGTAGCCAAAGTAAATATTGTTATATCGAGTGCAGGTTTACTCCCGTCCATATCTTATACTACAGCATATGCACTACTATGCTCTTTCATTGGTTTCAGTCTTTTTCTTCTGTATCCCCATTCTGTTCTGACTCATATATATATATATATATATATGTGTGTGTGTGTGTATATATATATATAAATATATATATATATATGTGTGTGTATATATATATATATATGTATGTATATACATGTATGTATCTATATATATATATATATATATATACATACATACATACATGTATATATATACATATGTGTATA
>NC_090761.1:2791052-2808552 GCF_036898095.1 Palaemon carinicauda
CTCTCTCTCTCTCTCTCTCTCTCTCTCTCTCTCTCTCTCTCTCTCTCTCTCTCTCTCTCTCTCTCTCTCTCTGTCTTTCAGCCAAGAATTATTCGAATATTTGGTAGTTACTTAACATTTTAACATTTGGAAATAACTCTTATTAACAACTTCACGTCATGATATCTGAGTGAGGATGAGTCAATTTCAGTTCAAGTAAAATATATTGGAATTCGAAAGGCATCTCTACCAATTAGCTAATATATTCTTATTCTTCTTTAGAGTAAGCTTAGTGAGTAGACTTGTGCACATTTTGACCCAAGTCTGAATCCAGGTAGAGAGGGACAGCAATTTGATTTTTTTTTCCAAATATGAGGATCCAAGTATTCTCAAACGAAAACATCCAAAAAATATTAGGGAATAGAGAAATGGAGTTAGTTGCATTGGTTAGTAGGTGCACTAAAAAGAGAGTGTTGTAGAGACCAATCTGGCATTTTAATATACTAGAAGGGGGTGAAATTGTATTTCCTCCTATATTCTGAAATTCTTTGAAATTCGATTCAATTGACATTTAAATTCGTTTGAAATAGGTAGCGTGATTTTTCTGGTTCCCCCATTTTCTCTTCTATTATTCCCATTGGGGTATTATACCCATTATTCATGAGGTAGTAACGTGTTTCCCATTGTTTCCTTCATAATACTGTTCTCTTTAGGGAACTCTCCAATACCACGAACAACTTTTCGGTATTGTTTCTCTTTTACCTGAAGAGTATGTGATGCATTGTTTCTAAGCTATTATACATGCGCAGTGTACGCCATTAAAACCTTTCAGACTCCTTTGACGTAAAGATTTGCTCTCCCAATCGGCTTCTTAGGACTACATTGTCAACACTTGCCACTTGCAATAGACTTCCATTACCATTCACAGCACACTCATGAATTCTGTTTGCGTTTCACTGCCAGCAGAATCCCAACGTCTTACAAGTTTCATTAATATGTTTTCTTCACTTATCTGCCTAATTTGTTGTCTTCCGAGTCGTATCGCTAAGCCCTGGTATAATATACAATTATAAGTTCAACCCCCTGTGATATAATTTAGGGCCTCGTGGTGATTTACATGTTTGGTGCACCAGTCTCCCAGTATGTTGCACATTTCATTAACGGTATTCCTTTTTCCATCAAAAGGCAGTGGCAATACACTTAGCTCCTCTCTTATCGAGGCATGAGGCTATTTGATATCTCAACTCCTTGAGATATCATTGTTAGTATTTCAAATCAATCGTTCCTTCTCTTGTGGGGTTTTGCACCTGAGAAAATTTCACTTTGTCACAAGTATGACGCCATCTGTTATATCTCTCGAATGGTTACCTCCACATTACGACAAGATGTTAGGGAACTGCATTGGAGACGGTCTGTTGAATCCTCGACAATTAGCATTTCCGTCTGGTCGTAATAGGACTGGAGCTTGCATTGTGGTAAGTAAAACGCTCGAAGTTTTTCTCTTTCAAGACATGCGTCATTAGCTAGAAGACCATCGTATGTTCATGGGAACGGTTAGTTACTTCGAAAAGGTTGTGCTGTCTTATTCGATATAACTTTACGTGTGATTGTAATAATGAAGAAAGTTAAAAGAAGTGGATCTTCCGCTTCCGATGGGGAAACCTCGGTCGCTTTTCTATGTTCTGTTCAACTTTTCCCTTAGCATGGATTGATAGGGCCTCGGGTTTCCCGTACCATTGACCTCAGCTGGAAAGAATAGGCCTGAATAACGCTTAAGTCCTTTAGATGTGGGCGTCTAAGCCCTAAAATTGATTTTTTTTTTACGGGTGACAGTTGTAATGAGATATTATCAGCCATCCTTTCTCAAGAAAACAAGCACTCATAAGTTAGCTTAGCCTTTTCTCACGTGGGAGAATGTGGTGATTATAGGCCTAGACCGTAAGCCAGGGTAGTTAGTTATTCCACAGACAAGGGAAATCACCAACTCTCCTTTCCTCAGAAAACTTTCCAAAGCTTTTATTAATATTTTCTTCCAAGATGAAAACAGCGAGTCGCGTATTGACGTGTGAAGCTGAGATAAGATATTTCTTCTTCTTCCTCTTGTCAAAATGAAATTTAGAAAAAAGGTTTCTCTTAATGTGAATTGACGATGTGAGTTTCATGGCTATTTTTTTGAAGAGCTGTGTCATTAACCTTATCATGGGAAAGTATTAGGTGAAATCTTACTTGGACGTTTTTTATCACTTATTCTCATGTATTTCAATGGGGGCTATACTTCTGACTAAATATATGGGTACTTATTTGTATATATTTTCTTCTGTTCACTTAGTAATTTTTTTTTTCAATGAATGAATATACTATACAGTGGGAACTTTTTTTGCAAGTAACAGTATAACGGGCTTGTTTTATATATAAGTTTGCAAGAGCAGACTAACGATGATAATAAAAATTTCGACCATGTATGGATCAACACAAATTTAAACATCCTAAAGACATATCCACTGAAGATACATATGAGCGACAAAGAAAGTCATTATCATCATTGACATTGTATCATCATCCTCATCTCGTTCATTCCGATCGATTACTATTGCGTTAACTAGTGTCATGAATCCTTACTTTGTGTTTGAATTCGAAATATCTATTAAGATTAGCACGGGTGTTGGATAATTACATAAAAATCGAAATATAGATTCATGATATACACGTTATGAATTAACATCAAAAGTAAATGGCTTTCTCTTTTGTTTTAGTAAGTTTATTGGTTTTCTTTTGGTCTCAAAGTAGTTGTTAATATATTGCCTACAACAAAACAGGAGCAGCGGAAGTGTAGCGGTTCTAGTTTGTAATTATATGGTACGGCGGGCCATTTTAATAACATATGGGTACCTCTTGTTGAAAAAGCTGGAAAGATCTGTATGCTTCTACATTTCGAGAAGAGACATTTATCATCTTCGTACTATTTTTACTTTCTTAAATATGCTTTTATCTCCATTTTATAACCTAAATTATTCAGAACAAAAGCTATTTCTGACATCGAGAATTCTCAATGTTTTGATGCTAGCTTACATAAACTAATCAATGAACCTATTTTTCTGGGTGGAAGCATTAGCATGTGTCCAAATACTATTCATATAACCTTTCTTTTAATAGGATACGTGTAGCGGTCTCTCCCCGTTTCCATTTGTTTACCTAATCAGGTGTGACGTTTGTGAATACTTTTACCCATCAATGGCCTTATCGTCCATAATGAATAATTAGTTGGTTAGGCCAACTATGCTGTCATTTATTGATATGTTATTTGTTCATTATGTTTTCTTTCATAGCCTGTATTATGAATGTTAAGGAAAATGCACCAAATAAGATATTAGATTAAAAGGTAAGCCTGATGAAAATAAGATTAATTTTCATTTCGAATACGTAGTTTCATTCGAAGATACTTTGATAGATAATTTGTATAATCAGTAACAATAGTCAAATTTATGATAATAATAATTTCATGAAGAAAAAAAATGAAACAGAAAGGGAACAAAATTGGATTGAGACAATTGTATCACAGGTGAAGAAAGCCGAAAATTCACTCTTGTTCGGTTATTTCGAAATTAAATGTGGGTGCTTTTGTGAAATTAAAACTCCATTTGCTTAAATTCCAGCCCTACTTACAGTAAAACTATCTTTCGGAGATTATATATATATATATATATATATATATATATATATATATATATATAAAAATATATATATATATATATATATATATATATATATATATATATATGTAAATATAAATACATATATATACTATATATATACATATGTATATATACTGTATATATACATAGATACACACACACACACACACACATATATATATATATATATATATATATATATATATATATATATATATATATCATCATCATCATCAGCTCATGTGTATTTTTATTCTACGAAAGTATTGATATGAAAATAACTAAGTGAATTCGAGTCCCTTCTAGGCACTTGCCTATTACTTCAGTAATTTAGAAAATTGAAAACTTATTTATCTAATCAAAAGTTTAATAAAATGAAGCTTCTCACACACCAATCTTTAAACACTTCAAAAAAAATTATGTGATCACGTCTTAGTTTGAGATTTTTCACAAAACAGGCAAGACAGCTACGAGAGAGAAAGAGAGACAGAAAAAGCGATAAAAGTGGCATGTAAGCGAATAAGTGAGTGGTGCGGCTTGCGAGCTTTCTAAAGTCAGCCACATCTGGTGTGTGAAGGTGTTCAGTGTGTTTACAGTCGCGGTGTGTGTCAGGTAACCCAGTCCGTATGTCTCTCAGCGGTGTGCTGTCACCTTGTCGCTCTTGGGTCTATGTAAAGATGTGCGTACTGTTACTGTAATCGGACCTATGCGTGCTTTAGTGTATCACCCCGTTATGTAAAAGAAAATGGTTAATAGAATTATAGATTTAGTATTATAAGTGAGGAAAAAAAGGAAAATCTACAAAACTCTAACTGTATTTTTTTTAACTGTTGATACGTTACTGAAAACTAAATTTGCATTAACTGTTGACTAGCAAGCGACTGTGTAGTGACAATGGAAGCAAATTATTGTGTTATGAATTGAATGTTTTACAAGGACTAAGAATTGTGGCTATTGAAAGATACGATAAGGAGACTTTGTGCTTGTTGAACTATATGAAGGCATTTGTTTTAATTAAAATCTACTATTTTTATTTCTATGAAATAAAAGATTTCCAAAACCATGCAATCAATGGAATGCTGTTTGATAATTAATATCTATTCTCTTTGCTCTAATCAGGATTTGTTTTATTATATATTTGTTATTGTTAATTATTTTATCTCATCATTAATTTAAGAGAAGGTCATATCCTTATACATTATAATCATGCGCTAAGAAGCACAATGATATTTAATAACACAAAATACATCAATTTTAGTGGAATCTAATATTTAAAAACCTTGATGGGTCATTTCTGTGAAAGCATGATAGGTTTTCGTTTTCAACACTTGTAGAATTGAATAAGGGAATAAGATATATTAAATAGTTATAGCCTCCCAATTGTATAAATGCTTTACATAACAATATCTTGCACCAAACCTGAATGTTTGATGTTGTTGGCAATTTCATTGACGACCCAAGGTCAACAAATAAAGGGGAAAAGACGGAAATATAGGTTAACATTGAAGCAAGCTCTTTAAGAAATGCTGAAATATGTTCATTGAACTTTCATGGAATTTTTTAATTTTCATAAGAGATCAAGATTTTTCATAATGTTTTATGGAATATCACCGGGTTTTTTTTATTATTACTTTTATTATTGTGGGAGGGTTTTCCATTCTACGTAGCTGTCTGTGGGTACCAGCATCTGTTTGTTGTGGGGTGGTAGCCTATATTTTAAAGAGCGTATGGTGGAATATATATATATAGATATATATATATATATATATATATATATATATATATATATATATATATGAGAGAGATAAATAATCAGACAATGGCTAGGTTAAGTAAAATTTGGATATCAAATCACCTGAAATTATATATAAAAATCAGATTATATATCAGTTTAGTGAGATCAATGTTACTGTATGGACATGAGTCGTGGTATGACAATGAAACAATATCCAATAGATTTTGTAAATTTGAGAACAAAGCCCTCAGAAGAATATTAGGAGTCGAATGGCAGGACAGGATTAGAAATGAAACTATAAGAGAGAATACTCGAGTATCATATGTGGATGAGATCAGGGTGAGGGATAGATGGAGATGGTTTGACATGTTCTTGGCACTCCCCAAGAGAGATTATTATTATTATTATTATTATTATTACTTGCTAAGCTACAGCCCTAGTTGGAAAAGCAGGAAGCTATAAGCCCAGGGGCTCCAACAGGGAAAAATAGCTCAATGAGGAAAGGAAACAAAGAAAGATAAAATATTTCAAGATCAGTAACATCATTAAAATAAATGTTTCCTATATCAACTATAAAAACTTTAACAAAACAAGAGGAAGAGAAATAAGATAGAATAATGTGCCCGAGTGTACCCTCAAGCAAGGGAACTCTAACCCAAGATAGAGGAAGACCATGGTACAGAGGCTATGGCATTACCCAAGACTAGAGAGCAATGGTGTGATTTTGGAGTGTCCTTCTCCTAGAAGAGCTGCTTACCATAGCTAAAGAGTCTTTTCTACCCTTACCAAGAGAAAAGTGGCCACTGAACATTTACAGTACAGTAGTTAACCCTTTGAGTGTAGAAGAATTGTTCGGTAATCTCAGTATTGCCAGATATATGAGGACAGAGGAGAATATGTAAAGAAAAAGCCAGGCTATTCGGTGTATGTGTAGGCAAAGGGAAAATGAACTGTAACCAGAGAGAAGGATCCAATGTAGTACTGCCTGGCCAGTAAAAGGACCTCATAACTCTCTAGCGGTAGTATCTCGATGGGTGTGTAGTGCCCTGGCCTACCAACAGGGCTCCACAAGGAATTAGAAGAGTTGGAAGACCCAGGCCTACATGGCTGAGGACTATGTAGCGTGAAGTAGAAGATGATGAATGGAGAAGTATTAATTTAAAAGCTCAAGATAGAGACGACTGACGAAATCTAACTGAGGCTCTTTACGTCAATTATTGTAGGAGGAGATGATGATGATATATATATATATATATATATATATATATATATATATATATATATATATATATATATATATATATATATATATATATACACACATATATATATATATATGTATATATATATATGTGTGTGTGTGTGTGTGTGCGTGTGTGTGTGCGTGTCTAGGTGATCAGAGGTAATAAAAGTCCTTTATAATAACTATATGACATAATAATAAAACCTAAATAAATAATATATTGAAAATGCCAAAATATTTCCAAAAGTATATTAATCCATATAAAGACCTCAAAGGAGATATAAGGACTGCTCCATAAATATTTACATATGCATTTATAAGTGCAAAAGTCCTTGGAACCCTTTATGGGTAACAGTATTCTAGGATTCACAAAATCCGTATGAAATTTTTTTTTCTTGTTTTTTTGACACCCGTTTTTATTGCAACGGACCACTGATATGTGTTGAAATATTCCGTAATGAATTTTTATCAGAGCTTTGTATCTGTATTTGTGTGCAAGCACTTCGTAGCGTTTCTTATCATTATTACTTAAGGTTTCTTAGTCATACTTTAAATGCACATATTCTTATTCTCATTACACATCTTTTGACCGGAGAGGGACGTAAAAGAATGCAGCATATGGCCAGTGCTAACAGAAGTTTAATGATTTTTGTAGCGATTTTATTTAGTTGTTTTTGTTGCATTTCTTCTTTAGGATTTAAATATTCTCTTCAATACATAGTGTTACTTATTCTACATTTTGCAAGTCATCCCAAATTAGATATACTCTCTTCATAACCGTATTCTAAAGATCCACTTGACGCTAGATTTTTTTTTCTTATATTCGGTGGTCGTTTGGTAATTCATAATTTTCAATCTAATTTCTAGGAGACTTATCGCATTTAGTCTTGTTACTTTCAATTTACGATAGTCCTTTCCCAACCATTACTTTCTTTTTATGCTAATTTCTAGGAGTCATGTCACGTTAGTCTTTTACGACTTTTACTTATAACTTGCTGGAATCATTTCACCCCAAAGCCTATGAATAATCATACTAAGTTTCCCAAACTCTCTCTCTCTCTCTCTCTCTCTCTCTCTCTCTCTCTCTCTCTCTCTCTCTCTCCATGAAACTCTCATGGGAAAAGAAAATTTTCCCTCAGCATTGATGCTGAAGCGTGTGGCTCTCAGTGAAATTCGGCAAAGTCACAATAAACCGTTGAAAAAAAACACCGAAACCCGTTAGGATAACTGTTGTGATTAAATGAGGAGTTTACTTATAAATATATGGTGATGCTCCTTAAGTTTCGTTGTCCTATTTGGAAAATTTTAGTCATATAGAAGAGTATATATTTTATTCTTTAAAAAAAAAAAAAAAGTTCAACATGTATCACGCTATTAAATCGAACGTAAATAGCATTCAAAGAACATTTCGTCTTCTCGGAACTCCTTGAAATTATTCACTCCCATATAATTAGTTCTATATAAATAAAAAATACTAGTTCTAATTTATATAAAAATAAACACGATCATAACTTCGCACAGCGAACAAGAACGAACACCGAGTAAAATCAACAAATTGTATAATAGTGTTACATTACGCTTTTTATTTTACATTAGGATTTTGGTATTATGGATCTCTCTCTCTCTCTCTCTCTCTCTCTCTCTCTCTCTCTCTCTCTCTCTCTCTCTCTCATCAGTATATTTAATTTTCTTAACAGAGAGAAAGTAAATCCAAATGTGATAAAGTATAATCGCCATGTAAGTCATGTGGCAGTCAGTTACACGAATATCCAAAGAACCAGGAAATAAGATTTGTCCAGAGGGTTTTATGGTCTGTTATAAAATTATAAAGAAATCGCTAAATTCGTATAAAATAGCCAAGAATATGACCACAGAGCAGAGTGATAAGATTTAATGGGAGGAATCATGAACTTATATTACATATGCGGTACACCAAAAGGAATAATCATGTGCACATATGCTTGATCTAAGTCACTTCATTTGTTTATTTGTATTCATTTATATTTAATCTATTTCAGTGATATCCATTTTACTCAAGGCCAATTTTATCCAATCTAATCTCTCCTTACAAGTTTATTTTTTTTCCTCGTGGAAATTAATAACGTTATCAGAAGTAATCATGATTATAGTGGTAATTGTAACTTAAGTAAGTAAGTTTACATATATGTTCTTAATGATCTATTTCTAATTTGGTCAAACATTTAATATTTACTCGAGTGTGATGTTAAACTTCAACCGAAATTTTTCATAACTATTTTTATAGTTTTTGTACCTAACCGATAAAAGGTAAAAAATAGAAAATAAAAAATTAAAGGGCTTAAAGTATATCTTATACTTCTTAATTTTTCGAGAGCATTTTGTTGTTCTTCGTTTTCTTGTTTAAGAGTTTGTGACATACACTGCTAAAAATTTGCATTAAAGGAACGGCAAATGCCTGGCAACATTTATTCAATGATTTTTACCGTTTTAAAAACGGAGATATTAACGAAAAGGAGTGATATTACGGTCGCCAATCCGTAAAAGATAATAACGAAGTATGGTAGAAATTACGGTCGCCTGTATTTTACTGAAATGCGGCTGAGAATCGTATATTTTTACGGAAAATTTCCGATGAAAATTGCGGGCTTTTTTTAACAGTAGAAACTTTGATTTGCTTATTCTTAGGCTATTCGCGTTACAAAGAAATAAAATAAAACTTTCTATTGATATTGATTTTGGGAATTGTTTAATATATTAATTTTCCGCAAAAGAAAAAAAAATGGTAAAACTCCTGGAATAAATGTTGCCCGGTATTTACCGTTTTAAAAACGGATATATTGACGTTAAGAAATGATATTACGGTCACTAATCCGTAAAAGATAATAACATTGGGTGAAAATTAAGGTCGCCTATATTTTACTGAAATACGGCTGAGAACAATACATTTTGACAGAGAATTTCCGATTGAAATTACGGTTTTTTAACAGTGTAGGAAAGTTCATAATCGTTTGTTCTTTAGCAAATAAGATTAATAATGAACCCGTGGCATTCTAACTAAATCGTATTTATAGGTACTTGATTCATCTTGATATAAAAGCTCTGAACTGCCGTGTTTTTCCTGATTATGTGAAAAGAGATTAAATGAAAATTATTCCGGGCTTTACATGACTCCAAAATCTGTGTATCAACGATGTCCGATTTTTTTATATTACTAGAATAAAAGAGGCAAAATAGCGAAGACTACAGCAGACACTTTTTAATTTTTAGAAATTTAACGAAGAGTTAAAATCGTTGTTGTACTGTTTTGAATATACTTCGCTATAATTCCATCTTCATCATGGTCTCTGCAGTATACAGTATAACTATCAGCGTGGAACTTCATGGTCTATAATGGGTAGGCAATTAGGAAGTGTATTTTCAATATTAATGTCTGAGGGGGTAATTTGCCTAGCTAAGCCATAGAAGCGTATTTTAAAATTAATCTTCCTTTATAGTAGAACCTAGATTTCTTTACTTACTATTTTCAATAACGAAATCATTGGATTATCATGGCCTTTTCATCATGGTAACCTACTGGCGTTAGTGATTCACTTTGTATGTTCTATCTGTTAAATAATCATATATGTAACTTGAAAAATATACGTAAAGTATATATATGTGCATGTACATAAATTTATATATGTATACACACACACACACACACACACACACACACACATATATATATATATATATATATATATATATATATATATATATATATGTGTGTGTGTATATGTACATATACACATATATATGTGTATATATATATGTATATGTATATATACACATATACATGTGTATATATATATATATATATATATATATATATATATATATATATATATACATATATATATATATATATACATATATATATATATATATATATATATATATATATGTATATGTATACATATATATATACATATATATATATATATATATATATATATATATATATATATATTTATATATATATATATATAAATTTCTACCTCATACTTAGGATCGAACGATAGCCCCTTCTAATGAAAGGCCAGGTCGAAACCAACCATGCCACGAGAAGCCATGAAGGAAATCGGAACCTGACGCTAGCCAGCTGTCCGAGGATTTACCTGGCAAGACATCAGTCTCTTACCAGCGAGTTTTACCCAATTTCCCGGCCCACCACGTGACACAATTGGTAGTAATTCATTCAAATTACCCCTAATGAGTCAATATGGATAAATATCAACACAACATCGTGTTCAAATAGAATTAAATTTCTACCTCATACTTAGGATCGAACGCTAGCCCCTTCTAATGAAAGGCCAGGTCGAAACCAACCATGCCACGAGAGGCCATTAAAAGATATCGGAATCTGACGCTACCCAGCTGTCCGAGGATTTACCTGGCGAGACATCAGTCTCTTACCAGCGAGTTTTACCCAATGAGACATCAGTCTCTTACCAGCGAGTTTTACCCGATTTCTCGGACAGCTGGCTAGCGTCAGGTTCCGATTTCCTTTATGGCCTCTCGTGGCATGGTTGGTTTCGACCTGGCCTTTCATTAGAAGGGGCTAGTGTTCGATCCCAAGTATGAGGTAGAAATTTATTTCTATTTGAACACGATGTTGTGTTGATATTTATCCATATATATATAAATATATATATATATATATATATATATATATATATATATATGTGTGTGTGTGTGTGTGTATGTGTTGCATATACATAAATACACTGCAAATACCTCGAGTGTATCATTCCAACTTTACTGCCGTTGAACTTTTCACCAAGTACCTCTCTCTCTCTCTCTCTCTCTCTCTCTCTCTCTCTCTCTCTCTCTCTCTCTCTCTCTCTCTCTCTCTCTCTAGGACATCCGCTAGTGTCCACTAATCCATTGAGCAAGACACTTCATAGATGCAAATCATGTATGTTGCAAAACATCGCTCATTTGTCAGTTTATTCGACAATGAACTAAAGAACCTTTGTACACTTTCACAGCCCTTTCGTTTGTTTTGTTTCCAGCAGTGAGAGTAGGGCACGCTGCTAACTGTTGCCTTTGTTTTCCTATGAGCGTGTGGGTGTGTGTGTGCTTGTGTGTGTATGTGTGTGTACGTAATCATGTGAGTGTACGTCCTCACGGTGCTATACTTCACGAACCTTTTTTATAAGAACTGTAACCTTTATCATTATGGTAAGGTCATACCTTTCGAGAATAAGATCTATAGTTCGCTTCTGCGTTATGACGCTACCTACCCCCCCCCCCCCCCCCCCACCTCATTTCGTTTTATTGTTTCCTTTGGGTCTTGACTAGATCAGGACATGGCGTTGACCACTATATAATACCTGACCTATATATCTTTCTCAGTCATGTAATAGTTAGCAATGTCACAACTCCATAAATTAAGCAGATGAATTGATTTGATAAAAGTGGAAAGCAAGTAAAGAATGCTAGCCTTCGCTTACGCTACAAAGAAAAAATACCGGTATACATAATATCTGCTTGACAGCAACTTGATCTGGTTCCATCTTAAGAAAATGTTCGGGATCTGCACCAAGGTCTACTATAAATCACAAGAAAAAAAAATCCAACTTCATCATCAACATATACATATATCACAGAATCTGATATTTACCTACTGGATCCTTACTATTCCCCTCCACATGATTTCATTGATTTTCATTCTAAATTGACTTACTGATTAACATTGAAAAAAAAAATACACTGTTCGGTACAATAACTTACGCCAAACTCTCATGGCGGAAGTAAAGAAAAAAAAACTAGCTTTTCTCAAAAGTTTACTCGCTTAGCTTCAACGAATACATCTTTTGTTTCTGTTGTGACAAAAGTGTTGAAAAGATTCCAAGCAGAGAAATTCCAGTTTATTTCAGAATACTTTGTTCTTCACAGAATCAGCAGTACTCGTGCGCAGAAATTTTATAGGTGTTCTATCCAATTGCACAGACATTGATGTGACAATCTCGTTTAGATAGTGTTGTTTTTTGTAGTAATGCGAGTGACACTAGTGACAGAATCTCTCTCTCTCTCTCTCTCTCTCTCTCTCTCTCTCTCTCTCTCTCTCTCTCTCTCTCTCATACATATATATATATATATAAATGTGTGTGTATATATATATACTGTATATATATATATATATATATATATATATATATATATATATATATCGAAAATAATATGATTACATCATCCATGCTGTGACATGATATTTTTCAAAGAACTGGAAATTTATCCTAATTATCCAAAATAATTACTTAAAGAATAGATTGAACATTGATATCTATGTATGTTTTGTAAGAGGTGACCATTATATTTTTATTTTTTATTTCTGGGCATAAAGGAAATAAGAACATCTCGGTAATCCCTTTTTATGTTCTTTGATTAGAATAGTTTTCAATTGATTGCGACATAAATAACAAGAGTAATCAAAGATTTTTTACCTCAAAAAGAGAGATATTCGATTTGCGTCTGATCCGGATTACGACCAAAATCTACTCGGCTAAATCATGGCCCAAGATCTATATGCGTTTGAAATTTCGTCAAAATCCGTTTTTTTTTTTTTTTTTTTTTTTTTTTTTTTTTTTTTTTTTTTTTTTTTTTTTGAAATGGCGAAAAATGCCAATCCAGATCATTTACATTTTCTCCTGGACAAATCTTTAAGAGGTGTACCGGAGGAAAATTGTGATACTCTGGACTTGAAAAAATGTATAGAGTATTAGTTCATATCATGAGCTTTGGGTAATTTTATTCATTTATTTTTTCAATTCTTTTAATCCCTTCTTATTTTTCATTTAGATATCATTGTATGAAAGTTGTGTGATTGGTTTTATATTAAAATAATACCAAATGTTGTGAGAGTACGAGTATGGCTGATTAATTTGCATCATACAGCTCTGAATGTCTTTTGATGCCCCAGTGCTTGGCTTTAGGCATAAAGTTTATATTCAATCGATCAATCAATCCCAAAATTAATGGAGTCGTACATGACCTCAGAAGAAAATTTGTCATAATCCATCAAGTAGACATACAGACAAATTGATAAACCGGCTCGATTTTATAACCTCATTGGAGGGGGTAATGAAAGTATCAAGTGTTCATTACATTCAAATTAAACGTATATTTTTCTTTTTCTTTCGTCAGCCCAATTGGGAAATAATAGGTCTTTAGATACTGACATAAAACATGAGTCTCCAGAACAGTCTTGAGTATCAAATTAAATATACGTTATATCAAGTGATGAAAAAAATATTTATGTCTAAAACTTAATGTTCATGAAACTTTTTTCCGTTCAGTTAAGATCCTTATGTTACGTCAATTATGTTATAGATAATCTAGATCACATTTAATAGTGAAGTCTTTATTACGTAATTTGGGTGAATTCTTCCATGTCGAAAGGAAGTAATGAAAGAACGGGGGTTAAAAATTGCCTCTTTAACCCTAGAAGAGGAGACAGACACGTCTTTTAAAGAATGACACGAAGGGTTGGGGAAGACAAAATCATAAGGTGTATATCATAATTTGGCTGCAATGGGAAAAAAATTACTGAGTCATTCAATTAGAATTTTCGCTTTTTTTGAAGTACGAGTTTTGTTTTTTAGGCTTTTTTCTTGATTTCGAACTGAGAGGCGTTACATTATCTTTATTTATTGCTTAAAATCCAAAGTTCCATGTTTGCTTTTGGCTCATTAAGTGGCCTCAAAATATGACGTTGATGATTATTACCCCACTGTGGATAATGTGAAATCATTTATATAATATTGCGTTCCTATTTTCTTTTTCTTTTTCATCAAAAGCGTGATCATTCGCTCTGCCTTTGCCGGATGCTATTATTATTATTATTATTATTATTATTATTATTATTATTATTATTATTATTATTATTATTATTATTATTATTATTATTGTTGTTATTATTATTATTATTATTATTATTATTTCCTCTCCAAATTCATTACTATTGACAACCTTGAAAGGTTAATTTTTGTTCATTATTTTCAACATTACCGCATCTGTCACTTAATACCCAATATAAAAATCAATAACAATTATTCACATACACATATCTGTGTTAAATTGCCCTTTTACCCAGTTAATCAAGAGCCAAGTCAACTGTTTACTAAAGCTAATATATCCTTACGAAAAATCCAAATAAAATAAACTGAAGAATTGATCGTGTAAGAGTAAAATTTGTGAAGACAGAGAAACTCGTGAGAAGGAAATAATTACAAGAAATTTGGACAATTATAACAGACCATTGATAACTCACAACGAAATCGAGTGATATGAAAGTGGTACCATTTGGAGATGTTATTAAACGAGAGATATTGATCGATTCCTTTCTCACCGTTTCTCTTACGTCAGATTTCTCCTGTGGGTGATGATAATAGCGGTGGATATCTTTTATTTTCTCTTTTGCAGATATTAAGAATATAAACTGTATTGTGTGATGTTAATGGATGACATGATGGATTTAATCGGTGATATTGTGGTCTGTCATCGGTGCCTGTCTTTCCTTTAAGTATGTTCGAAGTTCTTGTTATCGGCCTCGTTGGCCTCACTTACACTTGCGTGCAAACACTATTTTTCCTTAATTGCTTAAACTCCCGCCGAAGGGAGCAGCGCCGTCTCGAAAAAGCATATAGAGAGAGCATACGAAAACTCAAAGGGGAAGTCGAAGGGGCTAAATGCAACGTCCTGAAGGATGGCCTGAAACGCGACCGCAAAGAAAACGGGAGCGACGTCATCAACGTCGAAAACGGAAGTGAAAGAGGTGGGGGCGTTGAAAGTCCGGAGGAGGATGACGGCCAAGACCAATTAGTAACTAGAGTTGTGGTTAAAAGCGGTAAGGAAGTTTTGCCTACTCCCAAACCAACTGCGGAAGAAGGAACATCTCTCCTGAGTGTCAAGGTCCACAAGGCCGTTGTTAAAGTGAGTGATCCTTTGGCAGAAAATGGACGATTTGTGTCTGAAATTCCCGATAAGGATTGTAGAGACGGAAAGAGACACGAATTGAATTTCACAGACCGTCACGAAGGATCTGGAACAACGACAGCAGCTGTCTTGGCTGGGTATAACATAACTGTCAACAGCAACATGATAGAAATCAGTGGTGAAGGGGGGTCCGACAATAACGTGAAAGAGCCTATTTACGAGTCGATAGATGGCGAACCTTTGTCAATTCTAACTGATATGACAGTTTGTGAAGACCAAGAAACTCTAAATGATAACCAGACCCATAACAGAAAGTCAACTGAAAGTATGTCAGTGGACATGCTAGACGGATTGGAACACCAGAGAGGAGAGTCACTAATTGATCGACATTACTCCTCCAATACCACTGACGTCATTAGCGTAGAAGGATTTCAGGAAGTTCAAGATAGTCATATACAAATTAATGACATTTGCAGTATAGAGGATGAAATGGAAAGTCTGGATGTAACTTCGTATATGCATTCAAAACGCGAGGACATCAACCTTGTAAACACGATTTCCCAAATTTTGTATAGCCCTCATGAGTCCATAGAACCAGGTAGCGAAAATTTGACCCTGGATTCACCTGAGCCACGAATCAATGGCTTTGAATTACGAACAAAAAGAGACAACCTCACCCTTTCCAGTCGATCTCATTTAGCGAACCATTCGACCGACGAACGCACCTTAAATCCTTTGGTAACCAGTGATGTTTCAGGGCTTCCGTTGGACGACTATTTGGGTAAACATAGGCTTGGAGAAAGTTGCGAGGAAGTCACGTGCTACAAGAAAAGCCTCTCGTCTACTCAAGTACTTAATGACGGAGTTCCTTTACGCCCACCGAAGGGAAAGGGAAGTACTTGGACACTCCCGAGGGCTAGCAAGCGTGTACCTGATGGATATGCTTCCCTTTCCAGAGTCAAAGCCAAGACTTCGATATCTAACAGGGATGCAATGAGAAAAAGAAGTCACGGAAATAATGAAAGCCCTCACCGGGGGCAGACTTCACTTGGCCCTGGAGGCGGTAACTGCGCCAAGCGTGACGAAGCTCTTGGGGGAGGCCCTATCAGCGCCCCCTTCAACACCTGCCATTCAACCCCAGACATAGCCGAGGCTGCCACTCTACCTGCTGACACAACCACCGATAGCACCGCCACCACTATCATCTCAAGGGATGAATCAATATCTTCTAGCAAAATGACAGAATACACGTCACCCTCTGCCAAGGAAGCAGGGACTTTTACTCTAAGGAAAAAGAGACCTCAAAGAGGGGACGTGAGTGAATCTAATCTTGATAACAGAAATAGTGCCCCGAAGGTAATGGACAATGACATTATACCGACTGCAGCTCTGAGTGATGAACACACGGACAGCGAGGAGTCTGCAGATTCTCTTTATTATACTGCCAGTGACCATACCAACAGTGACGCTTACAGTGAAAACAGAGGTGATAGCGAGGAAAGCTTCGAAGGACTTGTTTATGAGCCGATTGAAGCACCGAAGGAAGTCTTTGGACTTAAAGAACAACCTTCGTCGAAGGACTCGAACCAAAATGACAAAATGTCTGTCAGTCAAAGTGAATCATTCGACAAAAGCCAACACCTGACCCATTCGTTTATGGATGCAAAAACTCAAGAGCTCAACAACAATAACGAGTCAGAGACGAACAACAAAAGCTTATCCAAAAGAAACGAAACAGCCGAGGATGATGAAAGTATAGAGTTCGAATCACATTACGAATCTGTGATTGATTTTGATCATCATCAGGACTCAGGATATGAGTCTCCAGGTAAAGTGTTTTATTTTGGTTCTAGTTTGATAGTTTTATGTTTGTGCGTTAACGCACATTCTTTT
>NC_090761.1:2826052-2836052 GCF_036898095.1 Palaemon carinicauda
TAGTTTTCTGGGATATCGGACCCTTTTCTTTGTGTTGGGGGGGGGGGGGGGGGAAGGACCCCCTCTGTGAGCAGTTGGTTAAATTTTTAAAAAATGTTTTAAGGTTCAAAAAAACCGAAACCTCGCGCATGGTTTGATAAATACTTGCAAGAAAACTCTAAATGAAGATTATGATAATCGCTTCAAATCCAACTGTTACTTGTTTTTATCAAAATATACGGTTATGGGGATATACAGTTGGGTGGAGGTATGCGCTCATATTGGTTTTTGTCATAATATTAATATTTATTAATTAATTATGTATAATTTTGTTCTTGATACTGGGCCAATATAATCTTCATTATTCTAGATGTTCATACTATCGAAAAGAAAGAAGAATGAATGCTATAAACATTCTAGAGAATAGTAACTTCTTATGCGGCAAAAATCGAAAGCATATGATTGATTTTATTTGACATATGATAATAGTGGCAAGATATTTTTGTTTTACATACTTTTAATACTAAAGAACACACATATTAAAAATATCGTATGCACAGTCGCTTCTGTTATGGTTTCAGTTTCTTAAAATATTCTTATTATTTCCTTTTTCAATTTTGGTTGTGCAATTTTTTTTTTCTATATCTGATTCTTTTTTTCGTGTATTTTTTTCCAATTCATCATCAAGTTTTAGCAGCTTGTTTTCCTCGTGTTAACTCAGATATGGCGGTACTTGTTTACGCCTGTGACCTCCTTCAATGAAAATTCTTTGGTGGTTGTTTTACGACGATTTTCAGTAATAATCGTAATTGGTAATTATAGTTGTCATGATAATACTATCGCGTACAATTTCTACAACTTTGGGACCTGAATTGTTATTGTGATCGTCTTAATCGTCAGAAACAACCGACAATCGATCATGGACGAATCTTTCCAGCCATAATTTACCGTCACAATAACTGGTTTGTTGACGCTGTCGGGTAATGAATGGGCGACCATCATGACCACAATACCTGTCTCAAATTGAAGTTTTCATTTCCTGTTTGTGTCGCATATCGACATTCGCCGGATCTTTCAGCTTTGTATGAAGCCCTGTACCAAGTAGTCAAGATTAGAGCAAGTGCTCACCCTTGAAAAACCCGTATTTGTATCGAAATACAAAATAATTGTCAAATCGTACAGAATTAAGCAGAAAATTATGAAAGATGTCAGGGGATGTTGCAGTGTGACACAGCCTAAACCGATAATTCGTTCCGGGCGTTAGGTTTCTATTAGTGCCTGCAATTGATATTTTCATATTTTGAAAGAGTATTCCATAACGCTGGGAATTCGTGCTTTCGGGAAATACTGAAGAATAGAATTAAACAGTAGTATTCTTTGATCTAATTGCCAAGAAATGTCCCCAAGGTTCCCAACTTCATATATGACTTGGACACTGAATAAACGATGTTTACATAAAGGTATAAATAAATCGATATTGAAATACAATTCTGGAGATTTGTGGAAACAATAGCATTTTGTAAATCAGAAGGCTATACCCTTTTAGTATTTATATAGGAAATATTTATTGTAATGTTATTACTGTTCTTAAAATATTTCATTTTTCCTTGTTCCCTTTCCTCACTGGGCTATTTTCCCTGTTGGAGCCCCTGGGCTTATAGCCTCCTGCTTTTCCAACTAGGTCGTAGCTTAGCAAGTAATAATAATAATAATAATAATAATAATAATAATAAAACTGCAATAAAATATATTGGAAAATACTTGAGAGAAATGTAGGTAGATCGCCTCTAGATAATCTCTGGAGTGATGCATGCAATAAAGAAATGAAAACCACAACAGTTAGATGATTCATTGGCTTTCTTCATGACTCTGCTGTCAACTTATAAGAAATAGGCGCAAATTATATGAGAGGAGAGTTGAAGACCCTCCATCGAGTGATTTTTAGATATCACAACTGTAGCGAATGGGAGCGAGATTATTTTTGTGAAGAATACGATAATTTACAGTCATCCTTAGCTGAAGCACCGTTATCATTATTTATAATAAGTTTCGAGGCTTCAATGACACTTTAAAGCATTCTTTCCCCTTCTTATAAAAAGAAAAAGTAGTTAACTTTCATCACAAATTACTGATCAGACACGTGTCGATTTATATCACAGATAGAGACGTCAGAAAAGGTGTTGTATGGAGTTCATTTATTGCGTCTGTCACTTTTCATCCTCCATTAGTAGTGAAAGTTATGCCAATAATTAAGCCATCAGAGTTTGAGTTCTTACCAAAATTTCTCTTGTCGGTTACACTAGCTTTGATTCACTTTGCATTCAACCTTGGTATATTGTATTTGAATTTGATCACATAGAAATTTATGAGTAGATGCATTCATCATAATTTATATTTAATTACTACTACTATTTGGATCTTGTAACCTCGAAAGTTTAGTTTCAGTTCATTCAGTGTTCTGACCATGTTAGCAGATTCATCCAGTTTTTCTTGTTTACTGTTTTAAGTTTATTATTATTATTATTATTATTACTATTATTATTATTATTATTATTATTGTTGTTGTTGTTGTTGTTGTTGTTGTTGCTGTTGTCGTTATTAGCTAAGCTATAACTCTAGTTGGGAAAGCAAGATGCTATAAGCCCAAAAGCTCCAAAATAGCCCACTTTTTTAATGACCTATGGAAACCGATGGAACATTATTAGAAAAAAGAAAAAAAAAAGTGAGAGAGAGA
Organism: Palaemon carinicauda; assembly: GCF_036898095.1. Classification (NCBI taxonomy): domain Eukaryota; kingdom Metazoa; phylum Arthropoda; class Malacostraca; order Decapoda; family Palaemonidae; genus Palaemon; species Palaemon carinicauda. Next base: position 2,828,766 of record NC_090761.1, read on the forward strand.
GAGAGATAAGCGACCCTTGAGTATTTCTGTTTTACGATGCTAAATTTCGTTATCACTTAAATCAGTGAATTCGTTTTATGGTGATAACGAAACCAAACTTGTGAAATTCAATATTTGTTGCCATATATTTCTTAATTATTTCTGGATTATCTTATTCATAAATCTCAAAAATTTGTAAGCGCTGAATATTCAGATAAAAATGTCCGTTGTTGTTAAGAAGTGGAAAGGATTAACAATCGTTAAACAAGACTTTAGGAATCCCAAAGACAAACTCAATATACAAAACAGTGTGCTCCATCAGTATCAGTAACCGCCCCTCCCCTCTCTCTCTCTCTCTCTCTCTCTCTCTCTCTCTCTCTCTCTCTCTCTCTCTCTCTCTCTCTCTCTCCGACAGGCAAAGGTGGTAATTTTCCTATCCTTGTAATTATTGTATTTTACGTTACTATATACAGTATATGAATACTTGACCATTGCTGAGAGAGATTTTAGAATTACACATCATCTTGACAGACATGGCAATTTATGCCTTCCCTTCCACGAAAACAAATTAAGATAATATTGAATAACATCTGTTACTGCATTGCCAAAGAATTCAAAGAATTTACATTCCAAACATCTAACCACCCCCACGATCTTGTACCTACAATTAGTAATGCCTTGATATATGTTCCCATTGCCATAGTACATTAGACATTACCTTTTTCCCCCTGACAGTCAAGGCTGACATTCACAGTAGCGACGATGCAGCCTCCACAATCAGCACCTCCTCCGTGGAGAACCACTACGAAGACATTGACCCATCACGTATGGGGCAGGATCGGGGCAGGCAGTCCTCCTCCAGACGCGGACGAGCACTCAAGGTATCCTACAGCAATGATTCCATTCCCAAGAAGGAAGAACGAGATGATGACGAAGACAGCGTTGAGGCTAGGCAGCGTCAGCGCCTTCAGGAGCTCGATGACCTGATTGCTGGTGAGTGGATGGGCGTATTTTTGTGGAATTAGGAATACGATTCATTTAGCCTTTCTTTTTATTCGAACTTTTGACCATAAGGCAAGTCTTTTCGAGTTAGGAAATAGTGGTACGAAATTGGTTTCATATTTGAGCTGTTTGTTATATCCGTGTTACACTGCACCAGATTTATGGAAACGAAGGAACTTTCTGACGTCAGACATCGTATTAAGATATTGACCACTTTTTTATACGTATTTTTCGAAACTAGCATTTAGATGTGATATGGGGGAATGACAAGAAGTATTTTTTCTATTATTATTATTTACGATAGAACACAATTTATTACTGTATCACGTTACAAGAGTTCCAATGCAAGAGCTTTCATTTCAAGTATTGATGTGTACTTCATTTGCTTTCATTCTAATATCTACAGATACCACAGTGTGGCACTAAATTATAACGGATTGCCTCATGATTTTATTTCGATGATTGTGAAAAAGCATCACAATATCCCCGAGAATTTAAAAGAAAACTTGCTGTAAAAGTTTATTCATATTTTTTTCAGACATTCTGAAAATCCTTTGCAGTTTCTTTTTCCAGATTTAAACACTCCTTCCATCAAGTTCATTACGGAGCTTATTACAGTGAACCTTGAAGTTTGAATTGATTAAAAACTGAAGCAATATCTTTTGATGAGCCAGATCATATATTGAAAGTGTTACTAATAATAATATATTCTTAAATTCTTGATCTCACAATGCCTCTATATTATTTACGTCATAAATGATGCATCATGGTGAATTCTTTAACAAATGTGTCGGTCAAGTTGAAAACACTTAAACTTCTCTGATTTTTTTTCTCTAAGATCTAATACACTATCATATAAATACATTTTACTAGAACTCCCATAGAAGTATTTATTTGCCATAATCTCTAAATTGACGGAAAGCTAAACTAGAACATATGACGTTATCAATATCCCATATCTTTAAAAACCTAATACAGACTACTGTTACTGTCATGACAAAAATTACTACTGCCACTACTTCAGGAGTACCACCTCCCGACTACGACGCAAGGAGACCTCACCACAATGGATCAACGACTCCTGACGCTCGAGCCAATGGTCGACCGGGAAAAATTCCGCCTCCCCCCGGTAGGTCTTAACAAAGAGAGAGAGAGAGAGAGAGAGAGAGAGAGAGAGAGAGAGAGAGAGAGAGAGAGCACTAATCAGGATTGGTATAATGTAAAAGAAACTTTTAATTTTTACAGTATTCGGGTTTTGAGGGATATTCCATATTCTAACAAAGAATGGGTTAGATTGAGAATTATCATCCTATTTATATTGACTCATGTAATGTATGATTATATATATATATATATATATATATATATATATATATATATATATATATATATATATATATATACATATATATATATATATACATATATATATATATATATATGTGTGTGTGTGTGTGTGTGTGTATATATATATATATATATATATATATATATATATATACATATATATGTGTGTATATATATATACATATATATATATATATATATATATATATATATATATATATATATATATATACAATTATGGTCCTGAGTCTGGGCACCAAAAATATATTATATATTACGGCTGGCAAATTACATAACCTCTCGAGTTCCAAACTCAGTTCTTTGTTTTTACATAAATCTATTACACATGAATAATACCCGAGCTCTGAGAAATTATGCAACTACCAGACGGCAATATATGAAATCACTGAACATCCAAAGGCCTCTTAAGTACACTTCAAACAAAACTGAGTTGTTATCATTAAGAACTATCCAAAACAACCTCTTACTTCGATTTTTATTCAGGGATTACGAGAGAGCTCCGTAAGAAATACTGGTGATCGAAATAATACAAACTTTATAAAAATAAATATATTGTATAAAAACTTTACAACATTAGTACCAAAAATTATTTCCAAAATGAATCACTCGAAATATTATATCTGAACAAAATCTTAGGCTAAGACAAGAAACTATTACACTCTTAAAATCATATAGTCACTTGACTAAGACAAGAAAATACTACACTCTGAAAATTACATAATCCCTTGTTTCACTGGAAATTAAATTTTACAAAAATATCTAATCATGGTAATAAATGAAAATAGTTAACACTTTAACACTCAAATGATTAAACTCTTATTGGAATTTACATAAAAGTAACTAATACACTTAAGTGTTTTGACTCACGAGGTAACCGAACAGATACGCAGAATAAATACTCTTCACTGTTTTAACCTAAACTCACAGGAACAGTTACAAATATGTTTATAATAAAAGCACGTACAATGACATAATAAATTTGAAATTACCTTCAAAGTTTCATTAACGTTTGAACTCACTACACAGTATATGTTGGGTAAAAAACTTATTTACTTTCGAGAGGGCACACACTTGAGGCACCTGAGAGAGAGAATGTTGGGTCTTTCACTGGGACAGGCTGGATCTCTTCTGCTGCTATGGCATTCCTGGGGCATATATATATATATATATATATATATATATATATATATATATATATATATATATATATATATATATATATATATATATATATATATATATATATATATATATATATATTACCATAAATACTTCTAGATCCTTCTAAATAGATTATTCTCGTGGCTTGGGGTTAAACTCTAGCGGCATAAGGTTCCTACGGGTCGACCAAGGGAAAGGCCCGTGCCAACAAGAAGAGTTGGCTATAGTACTCCACGAAAGAATGGCATAAGGTTGCCAACGAGATAAAAAACTGGGGAACAAACCATGCTTGCAAGGTAACCCTCTCTCAGCTAGCTCCGCCCACCTCCCTCCTTGGAACAATATAAAAAAAGATAAAACTAACTCTGGGGTTTTCAAGAACATTCCAAACACGGGGAAATATAAGAATTGTGCAATCTCTAACAAACATTGCAATACCTCATATAAACATAAAATAATTACTTAAGCCCTCGTTCATACCTCGTATGGTTCGTACAGCACATTTAATCGAGATTGCATAAGACTTCGTAACAAAATACTGGAAATAAAAAGTTAATTCTTAAAAATAACGTATATTTACATACACTGACTTGAATGAAAAATACAATGAAATGAACAACGAAAGTCTTATGCAATTTACATACAAATACTTAAACTTACAAGAGAGGAACTCACCTTACAAGCTGGCTATATACTTCTTAAATACACAAATGAAATATATGAATAAAATATTTACTCCACACTAGACCAGCTTCATAAGAATACATATATGATAGTGGATGGCTACCTCTCTATGGTGCCTATCTTACTGTGATGGAAAGCTAATAGATAAAAAGCGTGTATGTATATATATATATATATATATATATATATATATATATATATATATATATATATATATATATATATATATATATATATATATATATATATATATATATATGTATATGTATATGTATACAGTATATATAAATATATACATGTATTTATATACATATATATACAAATATATACACATATATACATATATATATGTATATATATATTCAAATAAGCCATATATTTTTGATATATTAATGTCTGGATTCTCTTAACGACCACGGGATCAGAGCCCCAGACGAAATCACACAAAGACAACAGCTTATGACCGGCCGGGAGTCGACCCTTGGTCCAGGAAACTTGTATTAACATTGACATACCACTTGGCCACGAAGAAAGTTAAAAGTCAATGATAATTCTTCTGTACTTATACCTGTCGATTTCGGGTTTGATTTCACCTGGGGCTCTGATCCCGGGGAAGGATACTCATGGCTTGTTTTAAACACGCCCCTGTTTCATACACGATATCTCTCCGTATATTTGTTCCAAGGGATAAAACCCTGTGATACCTCTACGGGAAAAATTCTCTGGTATAGAACTCGCAGAAATATCCCAAGTAGAAAGCTGCCTTAGAGGAACATCCTTCAGGACGACATGGCTCGAGGCCAAAAATAGATTTTTACCATGTCAAAACCCCTTATATATATATATATATATATATATATATATATATATATATATATATATATATACATATATATACATATATATATGTATATATAGAGATATATATATATGTATATATATATGTATATATATATATATGTGTGTGTGTGTGTGTATATATATATATATATAAGTGTAGGTGCACGTGCACGGGGAGAGAGAGAGAGAGAGAGAGAGAGAGAGAGAGAGAGAGAGAGAGAGAGAGAGAGAGAGAGAGAAAATAGTATTCAGGGAACACATGTAATCAGACCTGGGCGAGATACAGACAGTCCCCTTCAGTATTGTATTATAATGATCATTTCAAGTGTTAATATTAAGAATTATAATAATCGTCAAGAGACATGGAATTAAGGGAGTGGTAAAGATAGCGGGAAGAGGAGAAGGAGGCGGAGGAGAGGGCGAATAAGAGAACCAGAAAAAAAATATCATGGTTAGAGACGTAGAAAATGAATGGATTGTGTCATCAAGTGAAAGTACGATTTCTGCAAATACACTTATAGATAAAGAGAGAAAAAAACCTATTGTAGGAGAGCTGAGATGTGAGCGAGTGCGTAAATGGTGTATAGAAAGTGTCTGATCATACACTGGCACATGTTACACATGCAAGAGACCGAACTCTTTTCTTTCCAGACTATGGAGGTTTCATAGTTCCTTTAAACTGTTTTTTTTTTTCAATTCAAGCCTTATTTCAATTCTATATATATACAGTATATATATATATATATATATATATATATATATATATATATATATATATATATAAAATCAGCCGTTGCTAGTTCATTGCAGGACAAGGGCCTCAGACATGCCCTTCCACACGCATCTGTTCGTGGTCTTCCTATACCTTACTAAAGCCTTCGAACGTCAACTAGTTACAACTCAAAGAGCTCTGGAAAGAATATTAATGGGAATAACATTAAGAGACAGAAAAAGAGCAACATAGATACGAGAGCAAACTAAAGTAAAAGATAGTCTAACAACATGTATGGAAAAGAAACCGATATGGGCAGGCCTTACAATGAGAATGATAGATGGACATTAAGAATGATAGAATGGGTCCCGAGAGATTGTAAAAGAAGCAGGTGAAGGAAGAGAAGACGATGGATTGACGAACTAAGAAAGTTTACGGGTGTGGACTGGCATAAAAACAGACGCAAGTGCAAGGATATGTCTGAGGCCTTTGTTCTGCCGTGGAGTAGTCATGGTTGAAGATTTATACACACACATACACAAACACACTGGCATTATAGTATTTGGGCGGTTCCGCCTGGGGCTCTGATCCCGAGGTCGTTAAGAGAATCCAGACTTTAATGTATTAATATATATGGCTTATTTGAAATATGAAAGAAACACGTTTAAATGTGTAAAAATTTATCATATATATATATGTATATGTATATATATATATATACATATATAATATATATTATTATATATATACATATATATGATATATATATATATATGTATATATATATATATATATATATACAATATGCTTTTGTATAAATGGGTTCGTATGTATGTTCCGTTTCTTGGGAAAATAAATGATATGCGACATGAAATCATTTAGTATCGTGTAAATCCCTTTATTGTTGTTGTTGTTGTTGTTATAAACTAAGCTATAACCCTACTTGGAAAAGCAAGATGCATAAGCCCAAGGCCTCAAACATGGAAAATAGCCCAGTGAGGACAGGAAACTAGGAAATGAAAAAACAACAGAAGTAAAAAAACAATAAAAAAAAATATACTAAGAACAGCAACAACATTAAATCATATCTTTCATATATAAACTATAAACTTCAAAAACACCAAGAGGAATATGAATATAATAGAACATAGTGCCTGAGTGTACCCTCAAGCAAGAGAACTCTAATCCAAGACAATGGAAGGCCATGGTACAGAGGCTATGGCACTACCATGACTAGAGAACAATGATTTGATTTTAGAGCGTCCTTCTCCTAGAAGAGCTACTTCCCATAGCTAAAGAGTCTTCTACCCTTACCAAGAGGAAAGTTGAAACTGAACAATTAAAGTGCAGTAGTTGACCCCTTAAGCGAAAAAGAATAGTTTGGTAATCTCAGTGTTATCAGGTGCATGAGGACAGAGGAGAGTATGTAAAGAATAAGTCAGACTATCCGTGTATGTGTACGCAAAGACAAAATGAGCTGTAACCAGAGAGAAGGATCCAATGTAGTTATGTCTGGCCAGTCAAAGAATCCAATAACTCTC
>NC_090761.1:2838552-2873552 GCF_036898095.1 Palaemon carinicauda
GATTTTCTCTTTAATCGCTTGATTAGGATTGTACAAATTCTTTACATGATCTTTTACCTTATCATTCTGAAAATAAGTCTCTTGAGTCAAAATAGGAAAACAATCATTATAATTGATCTAAATATTTTAGCAAAGCTAACCCATTGAACATTATGATTATACAAACCATCCAGTCAGTCGGATAGAGCAGCCATAAAGACGTCGAGAGACTACAGTAGGTTTTATTCTTTGTTATAATGGGGAGGAAGACTAACGAAGTTCTACCGTGACTCACTGAACTTCCAAAAAACTAGTTCATCGGAGCAGCGGGACTGAAGATGGTGAGTACAGCTTAGTTGAGTTGGTTTCGGAGGACGATTCCTCATTCCATTCTAGCAAATTGCGGTTAGCCCACCTCCGAGACAGTACCAGTCCCCTTCCCCCAAAGTCCTTCCCTACCCGAGAAGTTTCTTGGCCATATGTCGACACAAACTGTTACTGAGCGGCTGTGGTGACTCGCCATGATCTCCTCGGGGCTTCTGAAGATCACATGATTTGGAGTTACTAATCGTTTTATAGATCCGGAGCTGAGATTTATGGCTATAAAATGTCCCCTTCTTGGTACTAGTTTAGTATGTGGCCTACCTTTGTTATTCTGGCCAACCTGGCTTGTTAGGTTAGGTTATTTTAGGTTAGGTTAGGTAAGGTAAGGTTAGGCCACATACTAAAACAGAGATAGAATTTCGTAGGCCATATTCGAAAGGTAGGCCACATACTAAACCGGCACCCCCTTCTTTTATCATGAAAATTCTTCTGTGTTGTAGAGTTCTAGACGTGATTAAAGTTCACAATTGAATGTTCAAAATGATAGGTCAACTTTATATTACCAAAAGAATACAGAAAATGTCCATCTTATCTCATCTTTTCCTAGTCAGGGTTGTACTTGCTCGTAATGTGGTTCATTTTTTATTATTGTTATAACATTAAAAGAGATTATGGCCAGTTTTCTAATGAAGGTCCCAAACCACGAGAGTTAGAATCTTGGTCACATGATTAGCCACGCCGAATCCACGTTATCACCGAATGTAAAATTCTTGCTGTAGTCGTTACATACCTTCTTAATGTAGTAAGTTTTGAAAATCGTCATAATCTGTATTCTGTAAGCCATCGTGAAATCTTACATGCACGAGTATTTACTATTAACCGAATTGAAATTATTTGGTTAATAACATGTTATATATGATGGTGTTACGGTTCCATTGGTTTATTTACGCTATGTTCCGGAATAGTTTTGTTGCAAACAATTTTAAGGTTAATACCGGAGTGATTTATTACACAGTTTGTTTTATGAGATATTCGTTTGAACTGGAGTTTAATTATTACCATGTTTGAATAAAAATTCCAATGCCTTGTTGAAGCAAAACTTCAAAATTGATATTATACGCCAGTTTGTCATTTGAATGGCCACACAGTAATACATTGGATCTTTCTCTCTGGTCTGGTTCTTTCCCTTTGCTTACACAGACACCGAATATATTGTCTGGCCTATTCTTTACAGATTCTCCTCTGTCCTCATACAACTGACAACACTTGAGATTACCAAACAATTCTTTTTCACCCAAGGAGTTAACTACTGCACTGTAATTGTTCAGTGGTTACTTTCCTCTTGGTAAGGGTAGCAGAGGCTCTTTAGCTATGGTAAGCAGCTCTTCTAGGAGGACACTCCAAAATCAAACCATTGTTCTCTAGTCTTGGGTAGTGCCATAGCCGCTGTACCATGGTCTTCCACTGTCTCTTGGGTTAGAGTTCTCTTGCTTGAGGGTACATTCGGGCAAACTATTCCATCTAATTTCTCTTCCTCTTATTTTATAGTTTAAACAGGAAATACTTATTTTAATGTTACTCTTCTTAAAATATTTCATTTTTCCTTGTTTCCTTTCCTCACTGGGCTATTTTCCCTGTTGGGGCCCCTGTGGTTATAGGGTTATAGGGTTGTAGCCTAGCATTTAATAATAATAATAATATCTTTCATTACCATTCCATTTTCGTGATTCGGAAATCTAACTGGAAGGTCTTAGAATTTTAATGTTTTGTGCTAATCTAGCCAACAGTTGCAGTTAATGTAGCCAGTATACTAGTCTTGGGTATATTTGCTATTTTGATCCTAACTTTGAAATGACTTGATGGGCGATTTGTTAGGTTAAGGACATATCAGAGTGATGAAACTAACCATATTCTTTGCGACTGTATAATCTTGTAGCTGTTATAATCAGCTTCGTGAATTTTTCTGTTCTCTATTATTATTATTATTATTATTAGTAGTAGTAGTAGTAGTAGTAGTAGTAGTAGTAGCTAAGCTACAACCTTGGTTGGAAAAGCAGGATGCCATAAGGCCAAGGGTTCCATCAGGGAAAACAGCTTAGGGAGGAAAGGAAATGAAATAAGTAAACTACATATAAGAAGTAAAGAGTAAAAAAGTACAATATATCTTAAGATCAGTGACCTCGTTGAAATAGAACTGTCATATATAAAGGAAGAAGAGAGACGTATACATATCAACCTGTTCAGCAGGAAAACATGCTGTGAATAAAAGTTTAAGTTAATTATCTAGACAGATTAGAAACTTAAAATCGACATTTTATTAGAATTGTAAAGTGGTTTTTGTTTTTTGGCACCATTTTTAGAAAAAATATATATATTAGGGGTTTGTTTGAATAAAAGTATGGTAACGAACTATCTTTCCTTACAAGTCTTAATAATAATTACCTATTTTAAATGTTAGGCAAATCTTGATATTCCATAGTTTCATGGATTAATATTTTTTAGTAAAAGGGAATATATTAAACGTTTATTCAATATTTTAGCAGACTGACACTAGCACACACATATAATACACACACACACACACACACACACACACACACATATATATATATATATATATATATATATATATATATATATATATATATATATAATTTATATATGTATATATATATATATATATATATATATATATAATTTATATATGTATATATATATATATATATATATATATATATATATATATATATATATATAATTTATATATGTATATATATATATATATATATATATATACTGTATATATATATATATGTATATATATATATATATATATATATATACATATATATATATATTTATATATATATTATATATATATATATATATATATATTATATATATATATATATATATATATATATATATATATTGATATATGTGTATACATATACATTTGTCCCCTTGAAGGGTTCAGCCTTCTAGTATATCAGCAAGTCGTTACCGCTGAGCAATGTTCTTGATTCTAGCAATTGCTGGTAACAGCATATCCAGCTGTCTGTACTTGTCAGCAATAGTAGGGATCGAACGCAGGCTCAAAGATTTAGCGAGAGAGAGAGAGAGAGAGAGAGAGAGAGAGAGAGAGAGAGAGAGAGAGAGAGAGAGTGCGTTCTGTTATCAAACTGCTGAAACAACGTTTGAAACCCATAACACTGTTTATCAGTAGTACGTCGACACCCATCACACGACCTATTCTGCACTAATCACCTCTTTATCTTGCAGGTGCACTTGTCCTCCCTGGAAATGGGGATCTTTTCTAACTCTTACGATCTAATCTAGCCATTACTATACTAACCTATTTTTTTCATCCAGAATCTTGCGACCTATTTTTTTCTCTCTTATCTTTGGTCCTCCATTTCCCTTGTGTAGTTATTCTGCCTCGTAATGATGATCCTGTTTATCTTGATGAATATTTTAACCGAATGATAAAGTTTTTTGGTTCTATATTGAATTTAATGTTGGTAAATATTTAGTTATGTAGTATTTCATCGATTCATATAGGTCTGTTCGATATATTATATACTAAGATACGAAAAGTAGTCATTCTTCATTAAATTTTTCTACCAACAGAATTTGGAGACACGAGCAGCGGAAGCGGCGACTCGATCTCCGTCCATCGCCCCGTTCATTCCACGCACTCAGTGCCACCAAATTCCTCCTCGGCCTCTTCCTCCCCCGTCAGCAGTTCCCAACAGCGTTCCCCTCTGCTACGAACAGCCTCAGAGCCTACTCCCCCTCCACCCCCTCCATTACCAGCCCACACACCCTCCCCCAGATCCTCTCCTGCTGTTATGCATCGCATATCCCCTCAGTCGAGAGAAAACTCCTCCACGAGGTTAAATTCAAATGAGAACTTCCAGAGATCCTTCGATTCCGGCAGCCACTCCGACGGCTTGGATGAAGAAAGCGTCGTGAAGCCGTCGGAATTCATTCGAAGAAATTCACAGCGAGGAGAAAATGGATCGTTTAGAGGTATGCAGTATTTACTTTTTGTTGAAAAAAGTCTTCCAGTCTTTTAGCTCGGAAAAGTGTCCTGCTATCTGATTGGTTAGAATTATCTTGTCAAACCAATCAGCGATTAGGAAACTTTTCCGAGCGAGAAGGGCACCCCTGCGAATCGGTGCAAATCTGCCTCACTAAAAAGAATTGACTATAGTTTACGATACTCAAGTAGTTATTCAGCTTATCATTATGCACCGATACAATCACTTCAGTCACATCATTCAGAACTATGGAAAGGAACTGCAGAAATACTTTTAGGTGAAAAAGTCCCTTATCTCTTAGATTTTTTTACATGGTACATTTTATACACAAAAAAAGAACTCTTGGCTGTAAATGTTATATGCATGACATATTTTTGTTTCATATGGACATATGTTGAGAATTAGTCCCTTTAACAGTACAGATATTAAAATTTCATTTGCAAGTTAGAATTTCTATTCAATGGGCAACACAGATTTTTTCAAATACTGTACTGTATATTATTTTGTAAAGTACAATTTGAACTATTAACGCTCAATAATGTAGGCTGCAGTGTGTCAATATAGCTAGGCTAACACTTGCACAATTCTGTGGCAGGCATGTAAACTGGCGTGAAGTGCGTGTAAACCCGTCGTTATTGCGTGTCATGTCGGGACGAGAATTTTAAAATGTTCAAAATTTTGGTCACGACAAAATTTCGCGACCAGGTCATGAACTATGCGCAAACTGTCCGCAAACTATGAGTGAACTCATCGTGCCCGTTTGTGTCAGTGAGGACACTGAAGCTAGGCTGACACTTGCACGACTTTTGACCAAGAATTTGTTGTGGCAAGTTGTGCCAGTTTGGGGCACGAACGGGAAGCTCCCGCAATGTTCACGACTAGTTCACACATAGTTCACGATGAGTTCACTACGAGTTCACGAATAGTTCACGAATGCGTGCCCATCAGTGTCCACATTGACACGAACTGGCACGACGAGTTCACGCATAGTTTGCGCACAGTTTGCGCATAGTTCACGACCCATTCGCAAAAATTTGTCGTGACCAAAATTTTGAACATTTCAAAATTCTCGTGCCAACATGGCATGCAGTCACGACGGGTTTACGCAAACTTCACGCCAGTTTACGACTAGTTTGCTCACTGGCACGACTCAAGTCGTGCCAATGCGTGCCACAGAATCGTGCGTGTCAGCCTAGCTTGATGGGCACGCATTCGTGAACTATTTGTAAACTCGTCATGAGCTCATCCTGAACTATGCGTGAACATTGCGAGAGCCTCCCAGTTCGTGCCAACAAAATCGTGGCCAAAAGTTGTGCAAGTATCAGCCTAACATAAGTGGCTTTCATTTGTATATCATTCAAAGGGTCTGTAAATAATTAATCTAAAACACATTTTTCTTTAACTTTAGTATTAGTAGCTAAATTTTGGTCTAATATTTAATTACTTGAAATAAAATGATAATCCTGGTGGAATGTTACCACTGACTTTCAAGTAACATTGCTTTTAAGTATCAACACTTGGTTTTGCAGGACACAAAAAAGTTGACAGGCCTGTCTCTCTTCCCATTGACGTCGCTGAGCATTATGGGAAGATCATGTCGAGTGGCAAAGATAAGCCTCCAACCACCACGCAGGACGATTCGGGATCAGCCACTCTACCAGCAAAGCCCCATCTTTCCACTGGCAAGTCTCTTCCTTTCATACCCCCGAAATTCCCGTCTCAGCCTTCCGGATCTGGACTGATCAAGCCTTCGGAATATTTGCGATCCTTAGGAGGTACCACAGGGCGATCTCCTATGGGAAATGATGTGAAATCCTTAGTGGCAATGCATTCTTCAGAGTCCCTGTCATCCTCCTTCGATAATCATGATCATAGTAGCCATAATGATTCTCAACCTGCTTCGATGCCCGTCGGTCCCCTGCCGTCCATCCCAGAGTCTACAGAAGAAGACGCTTCTAAAAACCATCCAGGGGCCCCACCCCCTCCACCCGCCCCTCCCGTGCCAGCAACATCTTCGTCGCCAGCGCCCCCTACTTCTTCATCTGCCAATACTCTGATTAGGTCCAACACAATGAACAGTAGTAGCAACAATAACAAATCGAAATTACCAACAATTAGTGTGACAGACCTGCAGAGTGTGCAGCTGAGAAAAACGGAAAATAAGGCTCCCAAGCCCACCTCTGTTCCTATTCGTATACCACTGTGTAAGTAGTTTCTGTTAATGCTTTCATTCACAATTCAATTGTAGGAGAATTACTGTAGCGATGATCATTTCCTCATCTCCTCTGAGGTGTCACCCAGCGTTAAGGAAACGCCTTAATGTTGAGTAAAATGTTTACAATTGTCTCCCTCAGTACTCCTTTTTTTTTTTTTTTTTTTAAGATATGAATAGTAAGATAATAATGAAAATTTTGTACATTATGAAATTTATATTGTAATCTTGTTATCGTAATATTTCCATTATATGTCGAGTTTATTTAACTGAATACCATACTCAGTGAAAGGTGTGTTTCTTATAATTAACAATATTTGTCTTCAGCCCCAGAACCTGCTCTGGCAATAGCCAAGGATGACGTCATAGCTGAGTTGAAGATGGGAGTTGACATCACTGGCATCAAGAAGCTGAAGTCAGAAAGAGCAAAGGAAGAAGTTAAGAACTGTGATATGGAGAAAAAAGAATTAGAGAAACAGTTCTCTGCCGTCAATTTTGTAGACCAGGTAAGTTCATTTAGAATACTGAATTGACTCATGAAGATACATGATTACAATCATTTTTCAGTTCAATCAATAATGAATGCTGTCATAAATTGCATTGCTATATTAAATCAGTTTCTGAGTATATGAAAATTCAAAATTAACACTGGAGCCAAATGATGTTTCAAGGTTTGCCAGCTGATTAAGAGAAACTTGCAGAATATTTTCAACAACTATATAAAAAAAAAATCAACATTCTCCTACCTATATAGATCCCTGAGAAAGATAACGCAGGCAATCGGATTCCTGAATGGAAGCGTCAAATGCTCGCTCGCAAAGCAGCTGAACGAGCTAAGAAAACAGCCGAGGAACAGCTGCAGCAGCAGTTGGAGGAGAAACGGTTACAGGCCATTCCTCCTTGGAAGAGACAGCTTCTGTTGCGCCGTGACGATGATGGAAAGCGGTAAGATTTACATTTGCAATATGTAACTTTTTTAACTTTTTAGTGACGGTAAATTATTATGATCTCGAGGTTATATTTTGCTTATGCCATAATTATATAGGTGTGTTTTAAAGAGAGGCTTTAATGTTAGATATATTCCATATACCTACTCACTACTAGAATTTCTAGTTTCTGCAAAATGTAGGCTAATGTTATTGATCTAAAAGGGAGGTCTTATTAGTCTATAGCATGCTTTAATAACTAATTTTATCCACCAACAGTATCTATAATTGGGGCGAATATCTGAAGAAATTAGCAATGAATTTTGGAAACAAGTTCGTGCAAAGAATTATGAATCGTGTTTATCAACCTAAGGCTTTGAATATTCAAAATGATATTCTCCTTAAAGATTATAGCCCATTAAGTAGAAACACTTCATCTTCATAAAATAATGAATTTATAATATGTGCTGTTATGTAGAAATATGTTATAAAAGATGGGTGTTGAAATACCTAATTCGCTAAATGATAAATCATGGATCCTTTTGGAAGTAATGTTCTGTAATTTGTTTTCTGAGAAATTTATACATCAGAGCTAATGAGTTAATTCACAATCGCTATCATATTCTTTTCAGATTAATATCGCCACTTTCTCTACGTTTTTATTTTTCTTCAGATTCTCAACTCAGGAATTTTATGTCCAATAAACCGCTAACAGGAACCTTTAGCATAATTTTATTACCTTCTATGTTATCATCGTTAGATAGAAGTTATTTAATTCCAGCAAAGAATTTTCCCTTAGGGTAGTTAATATATTATTGGATTCACATTTGATGCTTCTTTATTTTCAAATCTTCCTTTGTAACAAAATAAGTGCAACAGCCGTTCAAATTACAACAGGTTAGTTGAATAATGTGCAGGTCTGAACTTAAATATCCCTAATAGAAAATATGTTTTCATCAGAAATCTCATTAAATCTGTCATTTTATGGTAAGCCTAAGTTTCCTTATAATTTTTCATTATATTTGATTATGTATAATTGTATAACTGGTATTACTTTCTCTTCGAAAATTGCATTCTGTTTACTTTTTAGATCCAGATATGTTATACATTTTGCATGTGCACAATTCCTTTCAGCTTTAATTTTCATTTGCATAGTAGCATGCTTCTGTTTTATTTTTTTCTTTCACTTTCATCAAGATTCAATGTACAGCATTTACTGGCTGACAAAATCATGTAAATAACGATCCTACCACTTAAGTTTAAGATTTGTTTTTCCATGAAGGGCCCCGAAAACACTTCACTTGGGACTGAGAAGAAGACTAACTATATTTTACCCTTAACCTGACTGGACGTAGACTGCAAGACAACAACCAGTGATGAGACCTTGACTCCAAATTTTAAAGACTGTAACATGATGGTTTATTTTGTGAAGGAGTTTATTTTGCCTTAGATTTATCTCTTGGTTGCTGGTTCTGAAGATTTTCTATATTAGTTATGCTTCGGATATTTTTTTCAGTATCCTGTTTGAGAGATTATAGAATATTTTTCTGAGCAACAACACTAGACTAGATAGAATTAATTGATGCAGATGGATCACTTTCAGAAATGTACTATGAAACTCAAAGTTGGATTGAAGGAGAATTACTTTTGAAAATATACTTTGAAATTCAAAGTTTATTTGAACTTAGGCTAAAATCTATAATGAACATTGAAAAGATAATGGGTATCAAAACTTTACTTCACTATTTTTGCTAAGGATATCTACATTTGATTTCCTAAGATTGTTTAAGGATAATATGATTCACAACATTCAGTCCGTTGAATCAGTTTTATCATAGATTATTTATTTTATTTTAATGATTGGAAACGTTGTTTATCTATATACATTTTCCTTTGCATTCTGTAACTTCTCTGCTGTATATTCTACATGTTATGAGCACTTTTCTAATTTGTGCAAAATCAGAACTGTCTTCTCGAGTTTAGCTATTGTTCTACTTGGAAGAATATGAATCATATGATCTTCTCTCAAACGACGATAGTATTCTTTCCTGTAAATTACCTTGTCTCTTGATTTATTCAAAGTAACGCTCTTAAATCAAATATTCACAATTCTTATAATCATGAAATTCCCGAACTGTGAAATTCACATTGTTCATTGATATTACTGTTTTCTTGAATCTTTAAATTAATATAGGGAGTAAACACTTATCATTAATATATTGTTGAGCTATCTTCTCTTCACACTATGCATACTTTAGCACACTGTCTTTTTCAAATAAGATTTAACCTTAATTGTTTATACGTTCAAGTTTTTTAGCCTTTTTTTTTTTTTTTTTTTTTTTTTTTTTGCTTTCGTTACTTTTATTTACTCTTAGTATTTAACAAGGCTAAAAAAATTGTTATTTCCTTGTTTTGAATTCACTTTCATGCACAAACTTATTTTCTTTGATGCAAAGCACCTTCTCCACTTGTCACTCAAATTACCCGGTAACCATTTAATCGACCTCCATTCCTTTACAGATTTCATATGAGCAATTGTTGAAGAAACTTATAGTTCAGTTCAGTGTTTCAGATGTAACTCTCGATATACATATTGTTTAATGTACTAACTTTTCTCTTCATGAAAGCTATGGTGGATAGTAAGTGTAGGTGGAGCAGTATGGCAATTGATTTATTATTATTATTATTATTAAATGCTAAGCTACAACCCTATTTGGAAAGCAGGATGCTATAAGCCTAGGGGCCCCAACAGGGAAAATAGCCCAGTGAGGAAAGAAAACAAGGAAAAATAAAATATTTTAAGAATAGTAACAACATTATAATAAAAATTTCCTATATAAGCAATAAAAACTTTAACAAAACAAGAGGAAGAGAAACTAGATAGAACAGTGTGCCCGAGTGTATCCTCAAGCAAGAGAACTCTAACCCAAGACAGTGGAAGACCATGGTACAGAGGCTATAACACTACCCAAGACAAGAGAACAATGGTTTGATTTTGGAGTGTCCTTCTTCTAGAAGAGCTGCGTAGGTAAAAAGTCTCTTCTACCCTTAACAAGAGGAAAGTGGCCTCTGAACAATTTCATTGCCGTAGTTAACCCTTTGGGTGAAGAAGAATTGTTTGGTAATTTCGATGTTATCAGGTGTAAGAGGACAGAGGAGAATCTGTAAAGAATAGGCTAGACTATTCGGTGTCTGTGTAGACAAAAGGAAAGAACCGTAACAAGAGAGAAGGATCCAATATAGTACTGTCTAGCCAGTCGAAGGACCCCCTAACTCTCTAACGGTAGTATCTCAACGGCCGGCTGGTGCCCTGGCCAACCTACTACCTATTGCAGTTACAATGTTTTAGGGATGCGGACTCTATTAAGTCTTCTTATAATCTCTTAGATACTCTCACAAACACACACCTATAGATATATATATATATATATATATATATATATATATATATATATATATATATATATATATATATATATATATATATATATATATATATATATATGCAGCATATGCATGTATATATATATACACATAATAATTATGTATGTGTGTATGTGTAATCAAGAAAAATGTCATTTTAGTCTATATTGATTGTGAAGAATTGAGCTCTAAGTAGTTTACTGTCTTTAGTTAAATTATATGCCATTTTTTTAAGTATTAGTAAAAATAGCATAGAATTTACAACAAATATTACATATAGTGTAACATCAGAACCAATGACTCTTTCATTATCTGTTTATCCCTAATTTGTTCAAGTATAGATTTACCCTTGGATGCGGGGTTAATACATTTTCTGTGTGTAGGTTCTGTCAGTTTGGTCTGTAATATTTATTGAATGCAGCTTATTATAAATACTCTGATATGTACTAAGGCTAGAATAATTTAGTACTCTGTTATTATGGATATTTTCATGTTTCGTCCACATCTATATTCAGGATTTCCTCACATGATTGCTTCATGAATTATTCAAGTTTCATTTGTTAAGTTAAAAAACAACAAGGAGATTTTGTGTTATTAAACCATCATTACAATTTGATTATGCTGAAGATCCTTCTTATACGACAAATAGATAGTTATGAAAAATTGCAGATGTACAGTGTAGGAAAATTATGAAAGAGCTATTCTTTAGAATGTCAGCATTACATCCAAGGAAAGAACATCTTTTTTTTATCTAATTTATTCTTAGATAACGATAGCATTCAAGAATTGACTGGGAGTAATATCACTTTGTAATTGTACCTTAACTTGTATACATTTTTCCTTAGGAGACAGCCATCTGGAATCCATGAAACTGTATTACATTGTATTTATGTATAAATCCATGTAAATTTTACTTGATAGGAATATCATATTCACAGGAAGTATTTGTAACCGTGTCCCTGGAGCACTTTTCCATGCGGTAGAAATCTGGAATACACGAAAAGTCAGTCACCTTTTAGATAATAGACTTGAACCACCAGAAAATAAAAAAAAAAAATTCTTTCATGCAGTATTCTTCTTAAATCTAATGGAAACCATTGTTACCGTTCTTCTGAAGGGTGTAGTTTTCTAGAATCCAGTGAATATGGTCTTACTTTTTAGTTGTAGTTGAATCCATAGAATATATTTTCAATATGTAATAACAGCCTGTAATAGTGGAGCTCATTCTTACCTTGTTGTTACCAAACCTAATCCAATTGGAAATCCTTGTTCCTTTGTAGTTGTTAAACCTGAATCCCATATAGATCCTGGTTATCTTGTAGTCATTAGACCTTTATCCCAATGTAAGTTTTCCAACCTTGTATTATTAGAACTGAATTCCATTGAAAATTATTATTACTCTGTAGTTACTAAACCTGAATCCCAATGAAACTGATTGTTACCTTGTAGTTATACCCTGAATCGCTGGAACATTCTTCCTTTGGTTGTTTCAGTGACCGTCCAGTCACTCCGCGCACCCAGTCGCCAGTCCGCATCGCTCTGCACATCAAGCACTAGATCTAGTGAGTGGTGGCAAATATTCACATCATACCAAAGCATGAATTCCATAGATTCTTAGTCATTTCACAGAATCCAATGCAGCCTCTAGCTAAGGCAAACGTCCCATTGTAATAATAGCACTTTCTTCAATGTTCATGAACGGTCTTTCCTTATTTACTCCCACTGGTGCTCCAAATCTGTCCATGATAACTCCCCCTTTACAGTTTAAAGTTCATAGTGTTGCAGAATGGGCAAGTTATTAAGGGTAAGAAACAATATATTAGCGAGGCATTCGTAGCCAGGGAAATAGCTAGGTTTTCTATTCATTCAGAAATTCACTGAATGGTCTCCATTTTTTTCCGTTGAAATAGTAGAAATGTAGTTTTAGTCAATACAATATTACTTTTTTTTATGTGAAAACATTATGTTTGGGTTTTTCTGGCTTCATAATTGAGTAGAATTTTTCATCAAATTAACTTTCCGTTATAGTTAATAATAATTATTTGCTAAGTACCTGCAGCATCTTCTAAAAACCAAGGGGGCAGCCATTTCAATATTATCCTAGATATTAAACTTTAATAAACATTATAGGTTATTAGTCTAGAAACAAATAGTTAACTTTTATAATCATTTTTTTTATTTCACCATGGATATAACCTATAAAAATTAGAAAACGCATCTCTTAGCCTGAAAATTTTCCTTTTATGGCCCTTTAGAAACTTGCTCGTTCTGTGGCACAGATTAAAGTCTTAATTTTTCACCTAATCTCTCTTCATGTTGGCTGTCTTTTACTGTACCAAAATAAATATCCCTTACTTTCACTGTATATGTGTTGGATAACCCAGAAATAATTTCAAAAGTTAGGCTACATCATCTAAAAAAAAGTAAAATAAATACAACAGGTGCAAGATATCTCTGATGGATATGTTGGAGCTTCAAGTTGCATTTCTATATGCTAATTTGAAAATCCAAATTCACTGTTATTTGATGTTCTTACTGAGACAGCTAAGCTAAAATATCTAATCATGACTTAGACTAAGGAAAATTATCGTTTGACAAGACAATGAGACTTAGTAACTTTCAGACATAACGGTAAAAGCTAATTATATAAAAGAATCAAGCACATTATTATAATGAGAACTATTATCATCATAACTTTTTTTTCACTGTGTAGCATCATGCAGATTCACACAAAAGCCCCATTTCATTATGAACTGAGATAAACAAAAATTTAACAATCATTCATATTCTTGCAGGAGTTCTCTGTATATTCCAAAGGTTGAAGAAGCAAAGAAAATCCACGTAGTGAATTCTCCAGAAGATATAACTAGACTAGCCCAGAGGCACGAAATGAAAGACCTTGAAGATAATCAGTCGTCACAGGCTGAAAATGGTCAGGAAAATAGTCCTGATTCAAGCAGCGACACAAATGGAGGTACCTCTAGTCAAGAGAGGAAAGAGGAAGAAGAGGAAGAGGAGCCTCAGATGCCCTGGCGATCAAATCTTCGTAAAACAAGAAGCAGGCTCAGCTTATTAGAATAAGGTAGAATAATGCAGCTTGATGTGTTATGTATAAAGTATTATATTGTTATATACAGTACATTTACCATAATTATTTTAAAGTGCCACTGATAGTAGAATGGGATGGAGTTTTATACCATTCCAAAAATGAAGCTCTTACCAAATTGCAAGTATGCAAAACACACACTCACTCACTCTTATTATAAAGCAAGTCTTTCCTGCAACTATAAGATATATGTTAAACTTTTTGCTTCTCGCATATTATTCCTACATTTTCTACATAGGTGTGTAAGAATTTCAGATTCTGTTATTCATACAGATTTAGAAGAGCTAATTAGATATGTAAAGATAGTGTATTTATGTAAATAGAAAGATATTATATTGTAATCATTGTATATAGTATGTATGTGGAATGCATGATTTCAGTGTATTTGCAGTCACTATGATTATTCAGTACTAACCATGTGGAGAAAATTTCAGTGCCATTATCCTGTAGTAAAGATGAAATTACAATAATTGTATGAAAATATAATGGTTAATGGTTCACAAAATTTTATGGATCTACTTCAACCCTTGGAATTCTATTAAAAAAATAAAAACATTACAAGGTCTAACAGTATGTAGCATATCTGTGACACTGGAGCTTCAAATAAAACTTATCACTATTATTTTTTTATCATTTAACACCTCAACTATGTAATCTTCTATCATAAAAATTCATAATATGCACTAAGTAAACATACAAAATCTTATGTAGGCCTATGTATAAAATACATTTCATCCGTTAAAATTGGGATTTATATATAGACTATAGGTACTACCAAAATACTCAAGTCAGTCATATAATTTCTGACTTATAGTTAAACTGTTCAGCGCAAACGTAATCTCTAATCCCAGATGCTCAAAGTAATAAGTATTGATCTATATCTATTAAAAGCCGATATTTAATATTCTTTCCATAAAAGGACAGCATAAAAATATTTCCCATATCATCTTAGCTATTTCTAGTCATTCATATATTCTTAGATTGGCAACATTAAAAATAAACAATCCAGTCTTATAATATGAAATAAACGGAACGTATTAAAGACAATCTAGAGATTCTGATAATGTGATGGATAGTCTTAAGGTGGTTAAATTAAGCAAGGATGGATTTGGATGAACCACTTTTGAATTGGTTGCCTGACCAATTTGGTTTTTGGAGCAATCTTCTTGGTCACTCTGCCAATGGAGTTAACAGTGTCAGTTGCCTTGTGACCAGAATGGGTCTATTAGGCATTTTATCATTTGAAGGGAGCCTTAGTTTGTTCCACCTAATAAATTATGGCAAATTATGAGAATGTGTAAAAATCTATATTTGTCCAATATGTAGCAAGGCATCTACCTTCCATGGTACGGAATACAGAAACGAAACCACTTTGCCACAACGTCATATGCCCTATGATACACACAATGTCATCCCAGCTACGTCATTGACAATTACAAACCATAAAGAAATTAAATCTACTGTCATTGAACTCCAGATGTAGTGAATAGGATTCTGCATGAACTTGAGCTACCAAAATGTGTCAAGTGTCACAAGGTAAGTGCCATAGTGGTATTATTCCTCCAGAATACTAACACAATGTGGTAACATGTTCTTCTTGTTAGAACATAGGAATAACGACATTTTTTAATAGTAAGCTAAAGCAGCAAAAATCATGATCATCATCATGATCATGATGATAATCATGATGAAGATGATGATCATAATCATGATGATGATGATGATGATAATTATGATCATGATGATGATCATAATCATGATCATCATCATCAATAATAATAATAATAATAATAATAATAATATATAGTTACACTGTTCAACTGGTTGTTTAACTCGTTAAAACTCTTAGAAGGGTAATTACATAACATCTCCATTTAAAAGGAATACAGATATTTTTAAACATAGTTAAACACGCATAGGCTAATATTGGTTTATATGGAGTCTATAGCCAAACTTTATCCTAAATCCTTTATTTTATGGTACTATCTACTTTCAGTTTATGGTGATAGTTTTAGTATGCTTAAGTAAATCTTACTCATTTTATATCGCACAGGTTTATAAGTTATTGATGATAATATTCCTAAAGGCATCAACTCATAAATTTGCGGTAATTTTGTATAGAATTACATGGTGTGATTTCGCACAAGAAATATATGATTTCCTATAGCAAATAACGTGATTTAACCGATTTTGATGATCATTTCAATCGCAAACAAACAGATCAATCAATTCGGTTAGTTATAAGTTGGCGAATTGGTAGCCTAGATATTATTATTATTATTATTATTATTATTACTATCCAAGCTAAAACCCTAGTTGGAAAAGCAAGATGCTATAAGCCCAGGGGCTCCAACAGGGAAAAATAGCTCAGTGAGGAAAGGAAATAAGGAAATAAATAAATGAAGAGAACAAATTAACAATAAATCATTCTAAAAACAGTAACAACGTCAAAACAGACATGTCATATATAAACTATTAACAGCATCAAAAACAAATATGTCATAAATAAACTATAAAAAGACTCATGTCCGGATGAAATGAATGTGAAAACCAGTTAAATCACGATATCTACTATAGGAAATCATATATTTCCTGTGCAAAATCACACAATGAAATACAATACAAATGAACCATATAAATATTAACACTGTTGGCATATATATTGAGGTAAAATATTTAAACAACAGATGAAAGGGACGATAACATTAGCAACGTTACCAATGGTTGACAGAACTACCAACGTTGACGAATGGTACACAGTGTTACCAACGGCACGATGACATTACTAGAGGTAGAAATAATAAATCTTTCCATAAGTAAACTAAATAATTATTCCATATAACTATTACACAATAAATAAAGAGTACCAAAAGGCCACAGAACCTAACAAACCCACCTAACCTTGCCTAGAAGTACCCCGGTCACAAAACACATATAATAAGAATAGGGGAATGACTTACCTTGATACACAGTACTACCAACGATGACGAATGGTACACAGAACTACCAACGACACGATGTCATTACTAGTGGTAGAACTACTAAATATTTCCACAGGTATATTAAATAATTTTTCCATATAACTGTTACGCAATGTATAATAAGTACAGAAAGGCCACAGAACATAACAAACCCACCTAACCTTGCCTAGAAGTACCCTGGTCACAAAACACGAATAATGACTATTGAGGAATGACTTACTATTATGAAGAAAACGACGAAACTTGCTGGACACGGAAGGAAGAGACTGACGGATTAACTTCTATGACTGGGATGAGGATGGATGGGGGTCATCGGGGTCTTGTGGGTAGGGGGGGTCGATTGTCTGTTGCTGTAAAGGAGACTTGGGGCAGTTTAAACGATGAGGAATAACGTTGTGAGATTTAAGAAAATGCTCAACATTACCTGAAGCATCAAAAAAATCACCATGGAATTGAGCCACTGCTTTTAGGTACGGAATACTGCAGACGGTACAAGTTTCTATAATCTGCTCCATCGCAAAATACGAAAAAAGAAACCGAACTTGTAATGAAGAACGTCTCTCCAGGTCAAAGGTTACAACGGGAAAGGCATTGGAACAAAGGGTATGAAAAGAGCGGTCAAAGAGATAAAGGTAGGGAGATATCTGCATAGGCCTAGAGTGGTGATTGGTTAAGGGAAAAACAAAGAACACAAGGGGGTAAACATGAATGAACTAAATACGGAAACTAGACCAAAGAAAAGATTTATAAGACACAGAGGAGAGAAAAGGAACTAACCAACAAAAATAAATAAAAACAATATAGGAAGATGAAATGGAATGAACGGTAAATAATATTGAATGGGAATATAAAATGAGGTGATCATACCGAGAATTAACTGGATAAAAAAACTAGTCCAGAGTAAGTATTTATGTGCAACAGGGAAGAGATAAACAAATAACCAAACAAATAAACCCAATATAGGAAGGAAAAATGGAATGAATGATAAATAATATTGAATGGGAATATAAAATGAGAAAATAACACGGTAATAAAAAGAGTAATTGGGGAGAGGAAACTCCAACGAAGGGGGGGTGATATATGTGCAGGACGGAAACTGGTGCGAACGAACGTATGTACAAATGGGAAAGGAAATAACCAAACAAATAAACCCAATATAGGAAGGGAAAATGGAATGTATGATAAATAATAGTGAATGGGAATATACAATGAGAAAATAATACGGTAAAAAAAGAGTAATTAGGGAGAGAAACTCCTGCGCAGGGAAACTGGTGCGAACGAACGTACGTACAAATGGGTGCTAATGTTAGCATGGAATGCTAACATTTGATGTACATCAGGTATGGAATGCTAACATTTAAACTACATCAGGCGTTGGCAGCACTGGTTACTGTATTACTACAAGAAATAACCTTTGAAACGGCTCCTCCCAAATATATCCAGTTATACTGATTTGTATTTTCCTACGGTTATAATAAATACAAGAAAGAAATGTATAGAGAAGAAAAGGACTGATTTACGGTTATATATCGGTTCCCCAGTATGTTTTCCCCACCCAAAACCACGGGTTCCCAAAGGGGGTCCCCCATTATCGGAGGATATAGATGTATATATATTTCTGTAAGTATTCATTTGCGATGGGAATGAGTGTTATTTTCGAAGGGAGCGTAATTTTTCCTATAAGAAAAAGTAGATAGAATACTAGGATACATTGCCATGTAATACACTACAATGAAACCATATATATATATATATATATATATATATATATATATATATATATATATATATATATATATATATGTATGGTATATTATTCCATGGTGTGATTTCGCACAAGAAATATATGATTTCCTATAGCAAATAACGTGATTTAACCGATTTTGATGATCATTTCAATCGCAAACAAACAGATCAACCAATTCGGTTAGTTATAAGTTGACGAATTGGTTGATGTTATTACGGATGAAATGAATGAGAAAACCAGTTAAATCACGATATCTACTATAGGAAATCATATATTCCCTGTGCGAAATCACACAATGAAATACAATACAAATGAACCATATAAATATTAACACTGTTGACATATATACTGAGTTAAAATATTTAAACAACAGATGTAGGGGACGATAACATTAGCAACGTTACCAATGGTTGACAGAACTACCAACGTTGACGAATGGTACACAGTGTTACCAACGACACGATGACATTTCTAGAGATAGAAATGCTAAATATTTCCATACGTAAACTAAATAATTTTTCCATATAACTATTAAACAATAAATAAAAAGTACCAAAAGGCCACAGAACCTAACAAACCCACCTAACCTTGCCTAGAAGTAGGCCTACCTCGGTCACAAAACTCATATAATAAGCATTGGGGAATGGCTTACTTTGTTTCACAGTACTACCAACGGTGACGAATGGAACACAGAACTACCAACGATACGATGTCATTACTAGTGGCAGAAATGATAAATATTTCCATTCGAATATTAAATATTTTTTCCATATAGGCTAACTGTTACACAATATATAAATTGTACAGAAAGACCACAGAACCTAACAAACCCACCTAACCTTGCCTAGAAGTACCCCGGTCACAAAACACGTATAATGGCTATTGAGGAATGACTTACTTTTATGAAGAAAACGTCGAAGTATTCGGTAACCTGGGAACAGAAACTTCTCCAATCGACACTAGTTTTTGAAGATATGTCGATACCATCCATGAGGGTCTCATGGTCCGAATGTATATGCAAAAAGTGGATGGCACATAATATTATCTTCCATCGGGGTAGACGACTTTTGTCCAAAAAAGTACCTTTATAGGCAGTAACGGTATAACCACAACGGCGTTTCTTCTTAGTTTTACGAATGCTGGATTCAGAATAGCAATAAAACACGTGAATTTCTTGCTTATAAGATAAAACAGAACGGCACTAGGGGCACTTTAAACCCTGAGGAATAACGGTGTGAGATTTAAGAAAATGCTCAACATTACCTGAAGTATCCAAAAAATCACCATGGAATTGAGCCACTGCTTTTAGGTACGGAATACTGCAGCCGCTGCAAGTTTCTATAACTTGCTCCATCGCAAAATACGAAAAAAGAAACCGCACTTGTAATGCAGAACACCTCACCAGGTCAAAGGTTACAACGGGAAAGGCATTGGAACAAAGGGTATGAAAAGACCGCTAATAGGGATAAAGGAAGTGGGGGGGGGTAGGGAGATATCTGCATAGGCCTAGGGTGGTGATTGGTTAAGGGAAAAACAAAGAACTCTAGCGGGTAAACATGAATGTACTAAATACGGAAACTAGACCAGAGAAAGGGTTTATAAGACACAGAGGAGAGAAAAAGAAATAACCAACAAAAATAAATAAAAACAATATAGGAAGGTAAAATGGAATGAACAGTAAATAATATTGAATGGGAATATAAAATGAGATGATCATACCGAGAATTAACTGGATAAAAAAACTAGTCCAGGGTAAGTATTTATGTGCAACCAGAGAGATAAACAAATAACCAAACAAATAAACCCAATATAGGAAGGTAAAATGGAATGTATGATAAATAATATTGAATGGGAATATAAAATTAGAAAATAATACGGTAATAAAAAGAATAATTTGGGAGAGAAACTCCTGCGCAGGGGGTTATATATGCGCAGGTCGGAAACTGGTGCGAACGAACGAACGTACAAATGGGTGCTAATGTTAGCAAGGAATGCTAACATTTGATGTACATCAGGTATGGAATGCTAACATTTAAACTACATCAGGCGTTGGCAGCACTGGTTACTGTATTACTACAAGAAATAACCTTTGAAACGGCTCCTCCCAAATATATCCAGTTGTACTGTTTTGTATTTTCCTACGGTTATAATAAATACAAGAAGGAAATGTATAGAGAAGAAAAGGACTGATTTACGGTTATATATCGGTTCCCCAGTATGTTTTCCCCACCCAAAACCCCGAGTTCCCACTGGGGGTCCCCCATTATCAGAGGATATAGATGTATATATATTTCTGAAACTATTAATTTGCGACGGGAACGAGTGTTATTCTCGAAGGGAGCGTAATTTTTCCTATAAGAAAAAGTAGTTGGAATCCTAGGTTACATTGCCATGTAATAAACTACAATGAAACCGACAGGTCCTTAGACACCTTTCTATAGGACCCATTTTTGCTACATAACTCTAATCTAAGCTGTCATGGGACAAGTAACAATTCCTATCCCAGGCATCAGTTATTCTCCGCATTATAAAGGTGTTTACAAGTATAAAGGCAAATGGCTATTTTGATCAGATTTAAAGCCCTCACTTAAAATTTTCCTAATGCAGGTAAGAATGCCTTGCGTTTGTTTGACTGATATCTTGATGATATATTGCCTATATTAATATTGCAAGCCACTTGATGTTCATATTACTTCACCCTCCTAAAGCTCTTTGAAACAGAACAGAGAGCCCAGTCTCGTACTAGCCGGCTGCACTATTCCCAAATAATTCACTCTAGTGATTGTATCTTGGGCACACCTCCTACCTCAGGGAGACTTCCTCCCACCTAAGGAAGAATCCCCATTAAATGACTTGGAAGATTGTATCCACGTCAGAATAAACTACAAATTCTATATACGGTAATTTGTATTTTTCCGAGCAATACGAACCTATGTCATTTACCTAAGGTCCGTCCTCAGCTACCCCACAAGTCCTTGACCAGAAGAATGTTGTGAGTAAGCGCTCGACACAAACGTTATCCGTCATGTGCAGCAGTTGTCCAGCAATGCAGCATAACATAATCTACCCATTTCTTTTTGATTGACTGGCCGTAAAACACGAAACCAGAAATAATCCAATTAAATAAATCAAGTTTTCTTAGCTAGGAAAAATACAAATCATATAAAATTTGTAGCTTTCCCATAAGAAGGAAAGGAAATTCACTCAATGATATGTTCTACTTGTCCATAAATACACATACACAAATATTTAAAAGCTTGTAATGTTATCTAAGGAACAAATTATAAACCCTAACATGAAAAATGAATATAAATTACCAATTCAACATGAAAAATAAAAATACATTAACACAGTAACT
This sequence comes from Palaemon carinicauda, assembly GCF_036898095.1. Taxonomy (NCBI): domain Eukaryota; kingdom Metazoa; phylum Arthropoda; class Malacostraca; order Decapoda; family Palaemonidae; genus Palaemon; species Palaemon carinicauda. The sequence goes on from NC_090761.1 coordinate 2,860,652, forward strand.
CGCAATTTACCTTTGAGGAGAGGGTGAATCATGGAAGGAATTGCAAAAGATAATAGAAGATTTGAATAGAGATAGCAAAAATGTAGGACTGAATATCAATATGAGTAATACTAAGATAAGTTTAATGAAAATGGGCTAATAAGGGTTACGGACAAAACTTGAGAGATTACTAATCAATATACATACTTTGGACAGACCATGTTTCCCCAGGATGTGGAACCAAAATTTAAAAAAAAGGATAAGCATGGGATGGAGAGCTTTTGGTAAACAAATTGATTGACCTGACCAGTATTGAATAATAATAATAATAATAACAATATATATATATATATATATATATATATATATATATATATATACATATATATATATATCTATATGAATATATATATATATATATATATATATATATATATGTATATGTATGTATATATATAAATATATATATATATATATATATATATATATATATATATATATATATATATATGTATATATGTATATGTATATATATATATATATATATATATATATATATATATATATATATTTATATATATGTATATATATATATGTATATATATATATATATATATATATATATATATATATATATATAGATATATATATACATATATATATATATATGTATATATATATATATATATATATGTATATGCATATATATATATATATATATATATATATATATATATATATATGTATATATGTATGTATGTATATATATATATATATATATATATATATATATATATATATATGTACAGTATATATATATATACAGTATATATATATATATATATATATATATATATATATATATATATATATATATATGCTCCAAGATGTTCCACATAAACACTTAGGTTACTTTTTCTACCAAAGGCAGCTCAAGAAACCAGAAGCATCCAGACTCCAAACTGCAGAATCATGGATGAACCTTCTGTGCCAACAACTTTCAATGAATTAGTTTCTTCATATACCAACAATGAAGTCCCGCCAGCACTACCAGCAGCTCATTAAATCATCAAATCAGCATCCCCCAAACAGAAACTTCCATTGTTCCATTCACCTCCTTATATACACGCTCGTTTCTTTGGTGTTTAGATTCGATTTTCTAATGCCTCTTGCAAAGACTCCCTATAGTCAAATTGACATGACATTAAAAGTTCCAATTGTTTCTGAATAACATTTTCATTTTACACATTTATTTTTCTTCTTCACATACCCTTTATTTGGAAAAAACGTAAGAGTAATATAGAAGGGAAAGAAAAATAATTAGAAGAAGCAACTAATGAATTGCATGAAAGAAACAGCTCTACCGCCATCTGGTGGTTAGAGAGGCAATACTATTTGTTGACGTGTTCATCATCATGCCAAGTGGGTCCACACACTTTTGCAGTAGGCCTACAGAGAAAATGCTGATTTGGTTTTCCGTAGAAATTGAAATTGAAAGAAAACCATGACAAAGGAATAAAAGAATAGATAAACGAAACTAGTACGGCTATATTTATAATAATGCTAGAGATGTGAGCAAGTGTTACGTACCGTGAAATAAAATAAAGAAAAAAGAACACCAAAAATTGTGTATAAAGTGCAATTTTCACGCCATGATACTTAACATACGTGACAGGTACAATCTGCAATTTCTATTTCTATAATAAATATATTTTTCCCAACTATATAGATAACACCTGCTTAACAATGGAGGGGAAATTGCGTCATACTGTGAGCAATTTTATTTTGGATGAAGCTTTTCTGATATCCATGACACGAAAATTAGACTTATGTAAATGGGGTTCTTGCAGTATTTCTATATTAAATACGCCGACTTTATAAACTCATGGAAATCATTGTATATCAAAATATTTGACAATAAAATTAACGACCACGGATAACTTACAATTGAGATATGGTTTTCATAGTTTATATAAAAGTATAAGTATTAAAAGTAAGAAAATGTAACACGGACCAAAGAAATGGAGACACATATTGTTGAAATTATATTTCCTAAATCTGGGGGGGGGTGCATTCAGTGGTCTTTCCAGAAATCATACTGGACGAACGAAAAAATCACAAGATTTTCCATGGGTCTAATTCCTAAAGAATATCAAGATAGAATAGTGAAAGAAGCAAGGATATATTGAAATAGTCAAGACATAAAAAAGAAGGGACTCAACATATATGTAACTCATAACCGATGTTTTTGGTTTCATACTGACACGGGGCTTTGGATGGGAATCATTCATTTCCTTGTTTCTTTTTTCTCACTGGGCTATTTTACCCTGTTCGAGCCCTTGGGAAGTGGTTACAGTGACTTTTATGACAAGTGGTTACAATGATTTTTTGGGCGAGTGGATACAATGACTTATGGAAAGTGGTTACAATGATTTTTAGGGCAAGTGGATACAATGACTTTTATGGCAAGTGAATACAATGACTTTTATGGCAAGTGGATACAATGACCTTCATGGCAAGTGGATACAATGATTTTTAAGTCAAGTGGATACAATGGCTTCTATGGCAAGTGTATACAATGACTTTTATGGCAAGTGGATAAAATGACCTTCATGGCAAGTGGTTACACTAACTTTTATGGCAAATGGTTACAATGACTTTTATCGCAAATGGATACGACTTATATGGCAAGTGGTTACAATGACTTTTATGGCAAGTGGTTACAATGACTTTTATGGCAAGTGGATACAATGACCTTTATGGCAAGTGGATACAATGACTTATGGCAAATGGTTACATTATGGCAAATGGTTACATTATGGCAAATGGTTACAGTGACTTTTCTGGCAAGTGGATACAATGACTTTTAGGGCAAGTGAATACAATGACCTTTATGGCAAGTGGATACAATGACTTTTATGGCAAGTGGATACAATGACCTTTATGGCAAGTGGATACAATGACTTATGGCAAATGGTTACAATGACTTTTATGCCAAGTGGATACAATTACTTTTATGGCAAGTGGATACAATGACCCGTGGAATAAAAAGGGAATATATTTATGATGATTTCCAGAAAATAACAAAGAAAGCTGGTAACAAAAGTATAGTGACACAAATATAAAACTAATGTAAACGAAAATGTTAATGTACAGAAAAATAAAATAAAAATGGATCTAGCATGACTTGAAGATATAAAGGAGGAATGCGCTATTAATAGCTAAATTACAGAGCTGGTATAATGATTGTGTGAGGCTACAGTAGCCTGCGACCTATAATTATAAAATACATTTTCCCCGTCAGTCTGAGATTAATATTATAAAGGGAAATTTATGATTCATTTATGTACCTCGATTTGTATTCCCTGGTTACTTGACCCACAAACAGAACACGCCCCAATATATATATATATATATATATATATATATATATATATATATATATATATATACTGTATATATATATATATATATATATATATATATATATATATTGTGTGCATACTTATATACAAATACATACATATATGTATTGTGCAATTAGACTTTTGAATACAGTATATATATGTGTCCGTATTTATGAATATTTGTGTGTACAGGTGTATGTATGTATGTATGTATATATATATATATATATATATATATATATATATATATGCTCCAAGATGTTCCACATAAACACTTAGGTTACTTTTTCTACCAAAGGCAGCTCAAGAAACCAGAAGCATCCAGACTCCAAACTGCAGAATCATGGATGAACCTTCTGTGCCAACAACTTTCAATGAATTAGTTTCTTCATATACCAACAATGAAGTCCCGCCAGCACTACCAGCAGCTCATTAAATCATCAAATCAGCATCCCCCAAACAGAAACTTCCATTGTTCCATTCACCTCCTTATATACACGCTCGTTTCTTTGGTGTTTAGATTCGATTTTCTAATGCCTCTTGCAAAGACTCCCTATAGTCAAATTGACATGACATTAAAAGTTCCAATTGTTTCTGAATAACATTTTCATTTTACACATTTATTTTTCTTCTTCACATACCCTTTATTTGGAAAAAACGTAAGAGTAATATAGAAGGGAAAGAAAAATAATTAGAAGAAGCAACTAATGAATTGCATGAAAGAAACAGCTCTACCGCCATCTGGTGGTTAGAGAGGCAATACTATTTGTTGACGTGTTCATCATCATGCCAAGTGGGTCCACACACTTTTGCAGTAGGCCTACAGAGAAAATGCTGATTTGGTTTTCCGTAGAAATTGAAATTGAAAGAAAACCATGACAAAGGAATAAAAGAATAGATAAACGAAACTAGTACGGCTATATTTATAATAATGCTAGAGATGTGAGCAAGTGTTACGTACCGTGAAATAAAATAAAGAAAAAAGAACACCAAAAATTGTGTATAAAGTGCAATTTTCACGCCATGATACTTAACATACGTGACAGGTACAATCTGCAATTTCTATTTCTATAATAAATATATTTTTCCCAACTATATAGATAACACCTGCTTAACAATGGAGGGGAAATTGCGTCATACTGTGAGCAATTTTATTTTGGATGAAGCTTTTCTGATATCCATGACACGAAAATTAGACTTATGTAAATGGGGTTCTTGCAGTATTTCTATATTAAATACGCCGACTTTATAAACTCATGGAAATCATTGTATATCAAAATATTTGACAATAAAATTAACGACCACGGATAACTTACAATTGAGATATGGTTTTCATAGTTTATATAAAAGTATAAGTATTAAAAGTAAGAAAATGTAACACGGACCAAAGAAATGGAGACACATATTGTTGAAATTATATTTCCTAAATCTGGGGGGGGGTGCATTCAGTGGTCTTTCCAGAAATCATACTGGACGAACGAAAAAATCACAAGATTTTCCATGGGTCTAATTCCTAAAGAATATCAAGATAGAATAGTGAAAGAAGCAAGGATATATTGAAATAGTCAAGACATAAAAAAGAAGGGACTCAACATATATGTAACTCATAACCGATGTTTTTGGTTTCATACTGACACGGGGCTTTGGATGGGAATCATTCATTTCCTTGTTTCTTTTTTCTCACTGGGCTATTTTACCCTGTTCGAGCCCTTGGGAAGTGGTTACAGTGACTTTTATGACAAGTGGTTACAATGATTTTTTGGGCGAGTGGATACAATGACTTATGGAAAGTGGTTACAATGATTTTTAGGGCAAGTGGATACAATGACTTTTATGGCAAGTGAATACAATGACTTTTATGGCAAGTGGATACAATGACCTTCATGGCAAGTGGATACAATGATTTTTAAGTCAAGTGGATACAATGGCTTCTATGGCAAGTGTATACAATGACTTTTATGGCAAGTGGATAAAATGACCTTCATGGCAAGTGGTTACACTAACTTTTATGGCAAATGGTTACAATGACTTTTATCGCAAATGGATACGACTTATATGGCAAGTGGTTACAATGACTTTTATGGCAAGTGGTTACAATGACTTTTATGGCAAGTGGATACAATGACCTTTATGGCAAGTGGATACAATGACTTATGGCAAATGGTTACATTATGGCAAATGGTTACATTATGGCAAATGGTTACAGTGACTTTTCTGGCAAGTGGATACAATGACTTTTAGGGCAAGTGAATACAATGACCTTTATGGCAAGTGGATACAATGACTTTTATGGCAAGTGGATACAATGACCTTTATGGCAAGTGGATACAATGACTTATGGCAAATGGTTACAATGACTTTTATGCCAAGTGGATACAATTACTTTTATGGCAAGTGGATACAATGACCCGTGGAATAAAAAGGGAATATATTTATGATGATTTCCAGAAAATAACAAAGAAAGCTGGTAACAAAAGTATAGTGACACAAATATAAAACTAATGTAAACGAAAATGTTAATGTACAGAAAAATAAAATAAAAATGGATCTAGCATGACTTGAAGATATAAAGGAGGAATGCGCTATTAATAGCTAAATTACAGAGCTGGTATAATGATTGTGTGAGGCTACAGTAGCCTGCGACCTATAATTATAAAATACATTTTCCCCGTCAGTCTGAGATTAATATTATAAAGGGAAATTTATGATTCATTTATGTACCTCGATTTGTATTCCCTGGTTACTTGACCCACAAACAGAACACGCCCCAATATATATATATATATATATATATATATATATATATATATATATATATATATATATATATATACTGTATATATATATATATATATATATATATATATATATATATATATTGTGTGCATACTTATATACAAATACATACATATATGTATTGTGCAATTAGACTTTTGAATACAGTATATATATGTGTCCGTATTTATGAATATTTGTGTGTACAGGTGTATGTATGTATGTATGTATATATATATATATATATATATATATATATATATATATATATATATGCTCCAAGATGTTCCACATAAACACTTAGGTTACTTTTTCTACCAAAGGCAGCTCAAGAAACCAGAAGCATCCAGACTCCAAACTGCAGAATCATGGATGAACCTTCTGTGCCAACAACTTTCAATGAATTAGTTTCTTCATATACCAACAATGAAGTCCCGCCAGCACTACCAGCAGCTCATTAAATCATCAAATCAGCATCCCCCAAACAGAAACTTCCATTGTTCCATTCACCTCCTTATATACACGCTCGTTTCTTTGGTGTTTAGATTCGATTTTCTAATGCCTCTTGCAAAGACTCCCTATAGTCAAATTGACATGACATTAAAAGTTCCAATTGTTTCTGAATAACATTTTCATTTTACACATTTATTTTTCTTCTTCACATACCCTTTATTTGGAAAAAACGTAAGAGTAATATAGAAGGGAAAGAAAAATAATTAGAAGAAGCAACTAATGAATTGCATGAAAGAAACAGCTCTACCGCCATCTGGTGGTTAGAGAGGCAATACTATTTGTTGACGTGTTCATCATCATGCCAAGTGGGTCCACACACTTTTGCAGTAGGCCTACAGAGAAAATGCTGATTTGGTTTTCCGTAGAAATTGAAATTGAAAGAAAACCATGACAAAGGAATAAAAGAATAGATAAACGAAACTAGTACGGCTATATTTATAATAATGCTAGAGATGTGAGCAAGTGTTACGTACCGTGAAATAAAATAAAGAAAAAAGAACACCAAAAATTGTGTATAAAGTGCAATTTTCACGCCATGATACTTAACATACGTGACAGGTACAATCTGCAATTTCTATTTCTATAATAAATATATTTTTCCCAACTATATAGATAACACCTGCTTAACAATGGAGGGGAAATTGCGTCATACTGTGAGCAATTTTATTTTGGATGAAGCTTTTCTGATATCCATGACACGAAAATTAGACTTATGTAAATGGGGTTCTTGCAGTATTTCTATATTAAATACGCCGACTTTATAAACTCATGGAAATCATTGTATATCAAAATATTTGACAATAAAATTAACGACCACGGATAACTTACAATGGAGATAGGGGTTTCCAAGACCTTGGGGTTTTCAAGAATCAGATGAAAGTATATTGAGTAAGAGTAAGAAAATGTATATAACACGGACCAAATATACTTTACAATGACTTGTAACAAGTGGATATAATGACTTTAATGGCCAGTGGTTACAAGGACTTTTATGTCGTGGTTACAATGATTTTTATGGCAAGTGGTTACTGTGATTTTTATGGCAAGTGGATACAATGACTCTTATGGCAAGTGGTTACAATGACTTTTAGGGCAAGTGAATACAATGACCTTTATGGCAAGTGGATACAATGACTTTTATGGCAAGTGGATACAATGACCTTTATGGCAAGTGGATACAATGACTTATGGCAAATGGTTACAATGACTTTTATGCCAAGTGGATACAATGACTTTTAAGGCAAGTGGATACAATGACTTTTATGGCAAGTGGATACAATGACCTTTATGGCAAGTGGATACAATGACTTATGGCAAATGGTTACAATGACTTTTATGCCAAGTGGATACAATGACTTTTAGGGCAAGTGAATACAATGACCTTTATGGCAAGTGGATACAATGACTTTTATGGCAAGTGGATACAATGACCTTTATGGCAAGTGGATACAATGACTTATGGCAAATGGTTACAATGACTTTTATGCCAAGTGGATACAATTACTTTTATGGCAAGTGGATACAATGACCCGTGGAATAAAAAGGGAATATATTTATGATGATTTCCAGAAAATAACAAAGAAAGCTGGTAACAAAAGTATAGTGACACAAATATAAAATCAATGTAAACGAATATGTTAATGTACAGAAAAACAAAATTAAAACGGATCTAGCATGACATAAAAGAGTATAAAAGAGGAATGCGCTATTAATAGCTAAATTACAGAGCTGGTATAATGATTGTGTGAGGCTACAGTAGCCTGCTACCTGTAATTATAAAATACATTTTCCCCGTCAGTCTGAGATTAATATTATAAAGGGAAATTTATGATTCATTTATGTACCTCGATTTGTATTCCCTGGTTCCTTGACTCACAAACAGAACACGCCCCAACATATATATATATATATATATATATATATATATATATATATATATATATATATATATATATATATATATATGTATATATATATATATATATTGTGTACATACTTATATAAAAATACATACATATATGTATGATTATACAGTATATATATGTGTCAGTATTTATGAATATTTGTGTGTACAGGTATATATTTATATTATATTATATTATGTTATATATATATATATATATATATATATATATATATATATATATTTATATATATATATATATTCGATTCTACACAATCGCTAGCATACACAATATTCTTATTATAAAGATTTCTGTAAATCATATCAAGATAATGAAAATTTCGAGTATTTGCAACAAATCATAGTTAAGACTCATTTAAACATAGGAAAATAAGATGATATACAAAATGAAAAATAAAATTTCTGGAACAATACATTAAGGGGTCGGTTGCCAGATGTGCCCTCTTCCACAAACCCTTATCTCTCCTTATCCCTATCTGCACCCCATATAGAGTTAACGCTTCAATATGGAAAGGTGGCTGAGTAACTGAGGAGCCGTTCCAAAGTTACTCTCATACGTGGCTACTTTTGGTACTTGAGATGTAAACAAACGGGCGCCATTGTTAAATGACGTCACGTCTACACCTTATCTCTTCATCTAATTCTCTGCCTCACTCTCGATCCACCCCAAACAGGTTCCCCCAAAGCATAATGTGTACAGAGAATGCTAAATCAACCAATTTTCCAGAACACTTGGTGCAGCATTGCCATTATGATTTATAGACTACGTGCCTGGCGTCTCTTTATTCCACCGACCCGGAAGAAAATCCACTAAAGAAATGTTACGAAAAGCTGAACATTTAATAATAATAATAATAATAATAATAATAATAATAATAATAATAATAATGTTCATTGGACAAAAAATATTTACATACAAAGATTTACAAAAAGAAAAAAAAAAGACTCAGTCCAAGCCCATGTGGAGCAGAGCTCTTCGGGCAATAATACAACTAAAATAATATCATCAATTAAGTAAAAATAAAAAATAAAGTAAATATGGATATAGATATACAAAATGTACGCATACATATACATAATCATATGTATACAAGTAGATACATATAAATGAGATTCTTAGCCTAAAAACAAATGGAAATGCATATTCATATGATAAAGAAGGATTGTATATGAAAGCTAATGGTATATACATTGAAAAATTGTAGATATTAAGCAAAAAACTCAGTAAAAGAATTAGTTTTACAAATAAAAAATATTCTAAACAATGAAACATACTTGCGTTGTGGTTAGGTAGGCAAGTGTAAATATTTATGAATAAAGCTTAATACCCAGATAACAGGAGATTTGTATATGATTTCTTAAAAGATCGAACGCTAAGCAGTGCCTTTAGATAAGCGGGCAGAGTTTTCCAAAGTTTAATACCTTGGTATAGATACGATTGCTCGCATCTATTAATACGTATGAAAGGAAGAGTTAAGTTTGAATTTCTTGTTCCATATGGATGAACTGATTGTTCCTGAATTTTTTTCGTCTTAAATCTGGAAATTTGTTCAAAATAAGTGTTTGGAACATCATATTCATTAAGGAGAGCTTATAAGTGTCTTCCAGCTTCAATATCGAGAGAGACCGGAAGAGTGGCGATGTATGAGCTAAAGGTAATCACTGGAGCTTATGATTCTTACCAGTCTTTTTTGAATTACAATTAATGGTTGCAAGACATTTCTACTACTACTCCCCCACGCCGTATTGCAGTAATTTAGGTGAGGAGATACTAACGAGTGATACAATTGTTTTATAATATATAAGGGGAAATACTCTTTTAATCTATATATGATACCCATTACTTTGGCAATTTTATTAACTGTCATATTTACATGCTCACAGAAAGTTAGTTTATTATCAAGAATTATCCCTAAAAATTTACCACTGGACTTCTGATCCAGAGTGTGATTTCCTATAGCAACCCTTATGTTATCCGGAACTCTACGTAGAGAAAAAATTATGAAGTATGTCTTTCTTTCAGTTAAGGTTAACTTATTTGCTAGTAGCCAGTTTTTTACATGAGTTAAATCAGCAGTTAGTGTATCACAGAGGGAGTAGATATTTTTATGTCTAAAATGAAGCGTAGTGTCATCGGCAAAGAGTATGGAGCTTAACCTACCTACTGATCTAGGTAGATCATTGATATAGGCGAGGAAAAATAACGGGCCTAGGACTGATCCCTGGGGAACACCTATTTTGACATCCATAACCTCTGAGAGATGGCCATCGAGGGTCACAAATTGTTTTCGACTCGTTAAGTAGGATTTTAGTAAGAGTAACGCATTTCCACGTATTCCATAATGTTCGAGCTTTTTAAGCAGCACATCACGAGACACTGTGTCAAAGGCTTTACTCAAATCTAAAAAGACCGCACCAAGGTATTCATTTTTATTCATCGCATTGTAGATATTTTCAAGAAGGTCATTTACAGCATCACCTGTACTAACGCCACGCAGAAAGCCATACTGACAGGCAGAAAAGATATTACATCTAATAAAGAAAGAGTAGAGTCGATTGTAAAATAATTTCTCAAAAATTTTATTCAATAAGGGAAGGTAACTTATTGGTCTATAGTTATTGACATCCGATTTATCACCAGACTTATGTAGCACAGTAATGCACGCTATTTTAAAAATGTCAGGATAAATGCCACAGGCAATACAACGGTTGAACAATAAGGATATAGGAAAGGCAAGTAAACTAGCATTATTCTTATATAGTTTGGTAGGGGGAGAATGAATATTTGCTTTTTTGTTCTTTAGTTTTTTATAATGTTGATTACTTCAAGTGGAGAAGATGGGGTCAAATAGAGTGCTGATTTGAAGGAGGCAAATAGGAATGAAAATCTAACTGATTATTTTGAGGCAGGGCATCTCGGAGAGTAATGCCGATTGTAGAGAAATGAAGATTAAAAGCATTTGCAATCTGTTGGCTGTCAGTAATAGTTTCGCCGTTACGACCAATGAGTTTTCTTAGCGACGTGCGCTTTTTCTTTCCAGGCCTAAGGGACGAGTTTATGAGATCCCAGGATTTTTTAGCATCTTTTCGGAGTTGATCAAAAGTACTATCAAAATATTTTTTCTTTGCCACGTGAATTAATGTAAGCAACATATTACAATAGTTACTATAGCGTTGGGCACTATAAGCACCCAATTTCATTCTTCGATATAAATTATGTTTAATGTTAATTGATTTCAGTAGCCCTTTGGATAGCCACTTATTCACCAATCTTTTAACACTTACATATTTTGTTTTTAAGGGAAAGCATTCATTGAAAAAGCTGTCTATTTCATCCGTAAAAGAGGCCGCACCCAGGTGAGGATCTAATGAGGCTTGACCATATTCGGACCAGTCTTTCCCCCTCAGGAGTTCCGTGAATTTCCTGTCATTCACTTTGCTCATATCTCTGAATTGAATTTTTATTTTGTTTTCTACGTTGTTTAATATAGGCATTAATAGACTACAGAAAATTGGGAAATGATCTGTGATATCTGCTAAGAATATCCCACTATTACCAACAAGATTATTATTAGCCCAAATATGGTCGATACAAGACAGCGAGTCATTCGAGCCGACTCTTGTTGGTCTAGTTATTGACGAGCGAAAGTCAAAAGATCGCATTGTGTTAATCAGTTCCACGAACAATGGCCAGCCAAATGTGTGCTACAAAAAAAAGAAAAAAAAAATTGTATATAATAATTTTTGATAAGAATGTCTTAAAAATAAATTATGGTTTTGAAAATTTAGAGATTTTGCAGCTAATAATATTTAAAACATTAAAAAATAGGGATAATATGATGGTATTTAACGTATGAAATAAACTATATCTGGAACTATACAGGTATATACAAGGTAAAGAAAAAGCTAAATCAAACCACTTGATGCAACATCATAAATAAACTAGCCTGTCATTATGACTTACAGACTATATCCCCGGCATCTCTATTCATTACTGCAAACCCAGAAAAACATAATACAAAATCTCACGGAAAAACGAAAAGGTGTTAGAATGAAGATAACCATAAACAACGCCATTTCGAGTTCAAGAGAGCTTATAAAAGCTTCTCTGTATTACTCTCAGTCACTTGCATAGAAAGCTTCGTCCAGGGAGGATGGAAGTCCGCTCTGCTTATTCTACTGTAGTCCAAAACTCACTTTACTTCTTTCACTGCACAGACTCGCAGCGGTGCACTTTTAACTCGGATAGGTTTCCTGCTATCTGATTGGCTAGAATGATCTTGTCCAACCAATCAGCGAGCAG
>NC_090761.1:2878552-2883552 GCF_036898095.1 Palaemon carinicauda
AGCTTCTCAACGCGTTTGCGTGAACTAATACTGTTGTACCTCTCACAACACTTCTATTTTCCATAGCAAACTGTGGTATAGCCCCAATCAATGTAGATGGCATAAAGATAGTCAACGGGGAAGAAGCAGCAGAAAACGAATATCCTTATCAAGTTGTCCTCTACCCTGGCACCTTCGGATGTGGAGGATCCATCATCAAGAAAAGGTGGATCCTTACAGCAGCCCATTGCTTATTTGACAAGGAAGGGCAAGTATTAAGAGATTTGTCAGTGTTTCTTTTAAATGGGGTTCTACTATAACTTGGAATAGGTTTAACTTGGAATAGGGTTCTACTATAACTTCTTGAGGTTCAGTAGAGAATAGGATGACACCTTGAGGGATATTCCTAAGCTAACATGTATAATCCTCTTTCTCGCGTATAAAATTAGATGTGTATTCTATAATAGCTTTAAAAGTAAAAACATAATGCATTAACACCATAACTGATAAAGAGAATACACAATAACTCTTATTATTGAATACTTTCGCTCATTTAAACACAAGCCTTGTCTATTTGTCCTTCTTTCTCACAAAATTGCCAGTGTAAAAAATCCACCTAATTAGCTATCTCAAAATTTTATATATAGACACACACACACACACACACACACACACACATATATATATATATATATATATATATATATATATATATATATATATATATATATATATATATATATATATATATATATATATATATATATACTTCTAAACAACATGTTGGCCTCTCTTCTTGACATTCACTTATTAACTGATGACTATCAGTAATGGCTTGCATTTCTAACAATTCAGAATGATAAAAGTCGATTACAATTTTTCCTACAATTTAAGGGATTATGGAAACCATCAACAATCTTACACTATACACTGGTTGTGATGTATAACCTAATTTTAGATTTAACATGAAGACATTTGAGAGCAGGATTATTAAAACCGTCTAACGTTCCTTCATTCCTCAGCCATTTTATTTCACAAGGATTAGGATTCATTGAATTTAAGCTATAGGCCCCAGGAGGCCATTCAGTGCCTTGTTACAAGATGGACTGATCACCTTCCGTTCTTTGCAGGAACCCAATTAAGCAAAATGACGTTCTTGTTGGCTACGGCAGCAGCAATCGGAATGAGCAAAGAGAGGTCTACGCAGTTCAATATATTGTTCATGAAAACTTCGATAACGAAACATTTGTGAGTTCAAGTTTTATGATAAAAACAATGGCTTAGCTAAACTATTTCTTAAGGTTCATTCCACATCTATAGAGTTGTTTTCTTAATCACAGAGGAATTAAAATACTAAAGCACCAAAGACCTTGAAAGGGATTAAAATATTCAATCTACATGTACGCACCCCAATGAAATTTTTCCATTCCCAATTATTTGAGAGTCTGGACGAGACCCATTACATCATATGGCGTTGGAGGAGTTAGGTCATTTTTATGGAAAAGGTTTGTCCAAATAAAGACAAATGGGGAAGACAAGAGAAAAAAAAAGTGTTGGAACGGGACGTATGCGACGTAGGATATAATGGGGTTGGGATGAAAAAAAAATGTGAAAACACTCTCTACTTTTAATGATTTACAAGGCTTTTGTCTTACTATAATACCCAAGTCATTGCTAGTTAGTAAACAAAACTACGAAACTATATCGTACTTCCCGAGTAGAATACCTATAGTTGCTGCAAAAACTCCGGGCAAAATAAGCCCCACCCATGATGATGTCATAGACAATCACATTGTCTCTCATGATTGGCTATGACGTCATTAAGGGGAGGGGCTTATCTCGCCTAGAATCTCCGTGGCAACTATGGTAGCTAGTTATATCTGCAGTGTGGCATGCCAATATGATAGGAGTCAATAAGGTGAAAAAGACAACTGTTTATGATATGAAAAATCAGAGGTTTGAGCATAAGAAGATGAGTGGTCAAGTATACATGGCGTTTCAATGCGGCTAACGTTCAACCGAACTCTCAAGATGAAAAACAAACCATTGACTGTATATCTTTATTTTATGCAAACTTATCTACTTCTATAGATTCTCCTCTTTTTGCTGGAAAATTAAAATTGTTTATCATCTCACAATAGGATAATGACATCGCCCTTGTAGAACTTCCGATTGACCTGATATTGGAAAACGACAAGACCGTTCAGCCCATATGTCTGGCAGAAGAATCGGATATCATCGTTGGAGGGAAAGCAGTTGTCACTGGATGGGGGTCTTTGTTTTATGGTAAATAACTCATGTTTTTTATATATATATATACACGAGAGTTGAGTGTTTCTATCATAAAGAGTTAGGCTTTCTAAATCAGTAACAACAAATATGCTTTTTCCATAAAGTACTTGTAAGGGATACCTTGACGTGGTGAAAGTTTGTGTATTGCCATGACCAGCAAAGCTGCACTAATCAGGGTAACCCATACTAGATTGGTTTGCTGTGATCGATCAGACTAATCCCTTCCACCATCACCAATACATAAGGGCCAGTGTGGTGATGAAAACAGGCCAAACCCCAGACATGACCAAGGACATATCTAAGGCATTGTCCTGCAGTGGACCAGAAACGGCTGCATTTGTTATTGTTGTACATACACACTGATATATATATATATATATATATATATATATATATATATATATATATATATAAATATATATATACATATTAATAATATATTTATAAATATATATACATATATATATATATATATATATATATATATATATATATATATATATATATATATATATATATATTTATTTATTTGTAAATATATACATATATATATTTATATATACATGTATATATATATACATATATATATGTATATATATACATATATATATGTATATATATATATGTATATATATATATATATATATATATATATATATATATATATATATATATATATATATATATACTATCCATGTAGATTTTACACCAGAGATTTTAATTCAATACAAAGTATTTTTTTTTTTTTTTTTGGCAGAGGACAAAAGTTTCCAGGAACAACTTCGAGAAGTAGCTTTGGATATAATATCAGACAGCCAGTGTGCCTCGTTAGCTGAAATCCCGGACGCCACCAAGGTGGTATGCGCTCTCACACTTTCGAAAGACTCCTGCAAGGTAAGAGTTGATTTATATATGTCCTCAGCTTAAAATGGCATTGCAAAACAAAGGGTAACTGATGTAAAACTGTAAGCCCAAGAGTATGACGTGAAGACAAAATCCAGGTGGTCGGTTAGTTAACTTTCATTTATAGCATCGTGCTTTTCCAAATAGGGTTACAGTCTATATATATGGGAGATACAATGGAACTTGTTTTTACTCCATAATCTATACAGTAAATAATTGATGTGACTGACAATTTTGATAATTCACAATACCTCATGAACTACATTTGGTCTTATTTGGAAATGCATTCTAATTAGATATGCGGATAATTCCTCATCTGAATTACAGTTACACGATAGAAAAAAATTACTAGCAAATACCAGTGACAAAACTGATGTTGAAAAGACCGCGTATTTGCAATCATTATTACTAAGCTACAGCCCTAGTTGGAAAAGCAGGATTATATAGGCCTAAGGACTCTAATAAGGAAAATAGCCCAGTGAGGAAAGTAAATAATGAAACAGATTGGATAGTGTGCCTGAGTGTACCCTCACGCAAGAGAACCCTGGCCCAAGACAGTAGAAGACCAAGGTACAGAGCTGCTTACCATAGGTAGAGTCTCTTCTACCCTTACTAAAAGGAAAGTAGCCACTGAACAGTTACTTCACACACTAGTTAAGTTGTAACCAGAGAAGGGTTCAATGTAGTACAGTGGAACCTCTACACACGAACGTATCTACATCCGAATTTTCCAACATCCGAAGTAAAATTCGAGCAAATTTTTTACTCTACACCCGAATTTTATTTCGATACACGAAGTAAGCAATTTTCATCGTACGGTTGTATCCGAATTTTTCGACACGCGAAGTACAATTCGAACACGTTCCGACTCTACACCCGAATGTTTTTTTCGACACCCGAAGTAAACAATACTCGTACGCGTAGTCGGTGCTCATAGCGCCTGAAGTGTTTTTTATTTCCGCCGATAGAAGCAGCACATCGACCTCGGAGGGACGCTCAATTAGCGGGTCTTGTGTCAGTCCTCTGTTCTCGTCGGCTTCTTGCGGTTGTGCTCTGTGCGTTCTGCTATTAACTCTGTTTTAATCGTGATTTTTTACGTGCATCCTTTAACGGTAATTTACGTAAAGTATGGGTCCTAAAAGGCTTAGTTTTGCCAGTGGTAGTGGTAGTGGTGAGAAAAGGAAGAAGGAAATGCTTTCTTTAGAAATTAGGCAGGAAATTATTGAAAAACATGAGCGTGGCGTCCGCGTGAGTGAACTTGCTAAACAGTATGGCCGTAATATGTCGACAATCTCGACAATCCTTAAACAGAAGGAAGTTATTAAAGCAGTGAAACCTTCTAAGGGGATCACCATAATTTCCAAACGCTGTACCCCTATCATAGAAGAGATGGAACGACTTCTACTAGTGTGGATTAAGGATAGAGAGATCGTTGGCGACACCATCACCAAGACCGTTATCTGCGAGAAGGCGCACACCATCTTTACGGACTTGAAGGAGGAGAGCTCTGTGGGTGATGCTGGGGAGAGTTCAACCGAGCCTTCCTCAGATGATTTCAAGGCATCTCTTGGCTGGTTTGAGAAATTTAAGAAACGGTCCGGGATTCATTCAGTTGTTCGCCACGGAGAGGCTGCTAGTGCGGACACAGAGGCTGCAGCTGACTTTGTCAAGAGCTTTGAAAAGATCGTGCAGGAAGAAGGCTACGTAGAGCAGCAGGTGTTTAATTGTGATGAAACCGGGCTGTTTTGGAAGAAGATGCCGAGTCGATCCTACATCACTGCCGAAGAGAAGAAATTGCCTGGGCATAAGCCAATGAAGGATCGGTT
>NC_090761.1:2891052-2941052 GCF_036898095.1 Palaemon carinicauda
TATTGGCCATCTTCCGCTTGGCGGAGAAGAAGAGATGGCACTTATCAGCAGTTCACCTTCAAGGGTTCCGCAATGTGACGACGGACGCTCTATCCAGACTCAACCCGATAGAGTCAGAATGGTCCCTAGACGCAAGATCATTCTCCTTCATCTTACGCAAAGTCTCAGGACTGCAGATAGACCTCTTCGCAACGAGCGACAAGAAGCTACCCCGGTACGTAGCCCCATACGAGGATCCTCTAGCGGAAGCAACGGATGCGATGTCCATAGACTGCAACAGATGGTCCAGAATTTACCTGTTCCCTCCAACCAACCTCCTGCTGAAGGTCCTCAACAAACTGAGATCCTTTCAAGGAACAGCAGCAATAGTGGCTCACAAGTGGCCCACCAGCATCTGGTTCCCCCTGATAACGGAACTACGACTGAAACTGATTCCGTTGCCGGATCCAGTTCTGACTCAGCAAGTGCAGAAGTCGACTGTCTCAGCTTCATCACAGAAAACCCGGAACCTTCATCTCATGATTTTCTCACCTTAGCAGTCAAGAAAAGGTTCGGGATTTCAAAGGACAGTATTAACTTTTTAGAAGAGTACAAGTCGAAATCAACGAGAAGACAATACGAGTCTTCCTGGAAGAAATGGGTTGCCTTTGTCAAGGCAAAGAAACCAAAAGAGATATCAAGAGAATTTTGTTTATCCTTCTTTATTCATCTCCATGAACAAGGTTTAGCAGCCAACACGATCTCTACGTGTAAATCTGCCCTGACTAGACTCTTACTATATACCTTCCAGGTGGACTTCTCCAATGAAATCTTCAACAAGATTCCAAATGCCTGCGCTAGACTTCGGCCTGCAGCCCCTCCGAGGCCCATTTCCTGGTCCTTGGATAAGGTTCTTCAATTAGCGTCGACCTTGAACGACGAAGATTGCTCTCTAAAAGATTTGACTCAAAAGGTGATATTCTTATTTGCACTAGCCTCAGGAGCCAGAGTTAGCAAAATAGTGGCCCTTTAGAGGGATGATGGCCACATTCAGTTCACAGACTGCGGAGAACTGAACCTATTTCCTGACCCAGCGTTTCTCGCCAAGAATGAGCTGCCCACCAAGAGGTGGGGTCCCTGGAGAATCTGCCCTCTGAAGGAAGAAGCATCTCTATGTCCAGTAGAATGCCTAAAGGTCTATCTTCGTAGAACTTCAGACTTTAAGGGAGGATAGCTTTTAAGGGGAGAAACCTCAGGTTCAACATTGACCTTGAAACAACTAAGGGTGAAGATCACCTATTTCACTCGCAGAGCGAATCCAGACGGTACACCCGCAGGTCATGATCCGAGAAAGGTCGCTTCGTCTCTGAACTTCTTCCAGAACATGAGTTTTGAAAGCCTTCGCACCTACACTGGATGGAAATCATCCAGGGTTTTCTTTGAACACTACGCGAAACAAGTGCAGGAGATAAAGCATTACGTGATGGCAGCAGGTAGTGTACTAAAACATGACAAATTCGTAGATAATTTGTATTTTTCCTAACCATACAAACCTTAGCTATTTACATTGGGTTTACCTTTTAGCGTAGCTGAAATGACGAGCCAATAGTTTTTAACGAGGGTTAATTACCCCCGCGCTAGTTAGCGGGGGGGTAGGGGAAGGGTAGCTTGCTACCCCTCCCACCCCCACACACCGGTGATTTGCTTCACTTCACTTAAAGGTAGGACTTGACTTGGGGGCCAGGGATGGCGGGCAAATATGTGTAAATAACTAAGGTTTGTATGGTTAGGAAAAATACAAATTATCTTCGAATTTGTCATTTGTTCCGTAACCGAAATACAAACCACGCTATTTACATTGGGTGACTTACCCCTTAGGAAGGGTGGAAAGTCCCCAGCCTTACTGACTTCGGCTTTGCCCGGGGACTCAATCCCTCAGTGAGTAGCCCTTGAGAGAAGGAGCCCCTGCACCTCACATGTTCCTTGCTTCACTAGGAATGAGTGGCCTACATAAGTTGTGTGTGGAGGAAGGTGTGATTCGTCCTATGAAATTGACCTTGAGACCTTTAGATAGGAATCTAGGATAGGACGTTCCCAATACCTCCTCGTCAGGGTATGGGGGACACAACAGTATTAAGCTTAATACTAGGAGCACAAGGAAGCATGGATTACCTGCAGAGGTCGAGGTCAGCTATGCGAGGACCAGGATGCTGCTTCCCAAAGAGAGGGGAGAATGAAGAAAGAAGTAAGGGTCAGACATACTCTTTCATTCACGCAGACTAAAACCGGATAACAACGCCCTCAACCTACTGCTACTTGTCCATAAAGGAGCCTGAGGTTAGAACAGCTGTTGTGCAGCCACCACAGGGCCGATAGAAAACGTATTGAGGCTCCTGTGGGTCACGTCCTGCAGGTAGTGGGCTGTGAAGGTCGTCTGATGCTTCCAGACCCCAGCTTGAAGCACCTGCGTCACAGAGAAGTTTCTCTTGAAGGCCAGGGACGTAGCAACACCCCTGACATCGTGTGCCCTAGAAGAGGAGGGTCTGGATTCAAGGCATGGTGGATAACCCTTTGAATCCAAGCTGAGATGGTGTTCCTGGTGACCCTCCTCTTCGTCTTGCCTGTGCTTACAAACAATGCTTGCACTTGAGGACGGACTGCAGCCGTTCTCTTCAAGTAGTGCCTCAGACACTTCACTGGACATAGTAGCAGCTGGTCTGGGTCGCTTGTTACAGAGCAGAGACTCGTGATCCTGAAAGAGTCGAACTGAGGATCCGGCACTCCAGGATTCTGAGTCTTGGCTACAAACTCAGGGACGAACCTGAACTTTACCTCCCCCCATCCCCTTGAATGGGCGATGTCGTACAAGAGACCATGAAGTTCACTAACCCGCTTGGCCGAAGCCAAAGCGAGCAGGAAAGCCGTCTTCCAAGACAGGTGGCGATCGGAGGCCTGGCGTAATAGTTCGAAGGGAGGTCTCTTAAGAGCCCTGAGGACCCGAACCACGTTCCAAGGAGGAGGTCTCACTTCCGACTGGGGGCAGGTAAGCTCATAGCTACGTATGAGTAGAGAGAGTTCTAGCGAGGAAGATATATCCACGCCTTTCAGCCTGAAGGCCAAGCTTAAGGCTGAGCGATAGTCTTTCACTGCCGACACAGAAAGGCGCATTTCCTCCCGCAGATAAACGAGGAAGTCCGCTATTGCTGGAATAGCGGCATCGAGTGGAGAGATACCCCTCCCACGATACCAACCACAAAAGACTCTCCACTTCGCCTGGTAGACTCCCTCAGAGGACCTTCGCAGGTGCCGAGACATTCTCTTCGCAACCTGTTGCGAAAAGCCTCTCTCCGTGAGGAGACGCTGGATAGTCTCCAGGCGTGAAGCCGAAGCGAGGCCACGGCCTTGTGAGGGACGTCGGAGTGAGGTTGTCTGAGAAGCTCGTGTCGTGGAGGAAGTTCCCTCGGGAGCTCCGTCAAGAGCTGCAGAAGGTCTGGGAACCATTCCGCGTGATGCCATAGCGGAGCTACCAGAGTCATCGAACAGTTGACCGATAGTCTGGTCCTGTTGAGCACCCTTCTCATCAGACAGAACGGTGGGAAGGCGTACACGTCGATGTTGTCCCACTGTTGCTGGAAAGCATCTTGCCAGAGTGCCTTGGGGTCCGGGACTGGGGAGCAGTACAGAGGCAGCTTGAAGTTCAACGCTGTCGCGAACAGGTCCACAGTTGGGGAACCCCACAAAGTCAGGACTTTGTTGGCTATCTGAGGATCCAAAGACCACTCGGTACTCACTATCTGCGAGGCCCTGCTCAGACTGTCGGCGAGCACATTCCTCTTGCCAGGAATGAAGCGAGCTGATAGTGTTATCGAGTGGGTTTCTGTCCACCTCAGAATCTCTACTGCAAGATGGGATAGCTGCTGCGAAAAAGTGCCTCCCTGCTTGTTGATATAAGCCACTACCGTGGTGTTGTCGCTCATCACCACCACGGAGTGACCCGCCAGGGTCCGTTGGAACTGCTGAAGAGCCAAAAAGACGGCCTTCAATTCTAGCAGGTTGATGTGCAGGCACTTTTCTGATTCTGACCAAAGGCCTGAGGTCCTCTGGTTCAGAACGTGCGCCCCCCACCCTTCTTTTGACGTGTCCGAAAACAGAGTCAATTCCGGGGGAGGACGAGAAGACTCACTCCCTCCCGCAGGTTCTCGTCGACCAGCCACCACCGCAAGTCCGTCCGTTCCAAAGATCCTACCGGGATCAGAATGTCCAGGGAATCGGATCCTTGATTCCACCGGGACTTGAGCTGCCACTGCAGGGATCTCATCCTGAGGCGGCCGTTTGGAACCAGACGAGCCAGGGAGGACAGGTGACCTAAGAGACGCAACCACGACTGGGCAGGGAGCTCTTCTCGCCTGAGGAAGGGTTCCGCCACCCTCCTCAGCCTTGCTATCCGGTCGTCTGATGGAAAGGCTTTGTGGAGATTGGTGTCTATCAGCATGCCTAGATAAACCAGTCGTTGGGACGGCTGCAGAGAGGACTTCTCGAGGTTTACCACGATCCCCAGATCCTGGCAAGGACCTGGAAGCCTGTCTCGGTGCCGAAGAAGGGTCGACTCTGAGTATGCTAGGATCAGCCAGTCGTCCAGATAACGAAGGAGACAAATGCCGTTCCTGTGCGCCCAAGATGAAATCAGGGTGAACACTCTGGTGAACACCTGAGGAGCTGTGGAGAGACCGAAACACAGCACCTTGAACTGGTAGATCTTGTCGTCTAGGCAGAATCTTAGGTACTTCCTGGAAGACGGATGGATTGGGATCTGGAAGTACGCGTCCTTTAGATCCAGTGTGCACATGAAGTCTTGTGGTCTCACCGCAAGTCTGACCGTGTCCGCTGTGTCCATGCTGAACCGGGTTTGCTTGATAAACCCGTTCAGAGCTGAGAGGTCGATGACAGGTCTCCAGCCTCCAGACGCCTTCTTTACAAAAAAGAGTCGACTGAAGAAGCCTGGGGAGCCGTCGACGACCTCCTGGAGAGCACCCTTCTTGAGCATGGTCTCGACTTCGGCCCGAAGGGCCAGCCCCTTTGCCGATCCCGTGGCATAGGAGCTCAACGACACTGGATTCACTGTCAGGGGAGGTTGAGATGTTGTGAACGGGACGCGATAGCCTTGGCCGATCACTGAAACCGTCCAAGCATCGGCCCCATGTTGCTGCCACCTGAGGACGCAACGCTGAAGGCATCCCCCCACAGGTGGACACGCAGGGGGACTGCCACCCCTGGGGTTTGCGGCCGCGGCCGCTACCCCTAGGAGTCTTGCCTTCCCTGAAGGACTTGCCGCCCCTCTTGACCTTGAGTGGAAAGGGCTGGGGCTTAGACACCACTTTCTTAACTACCGGTGCCTGCTTCGGAGCCTTACGAGGCTGCTGCTGCTGTTGCGGCGGAGCTGGAGGCTTATAGGGCCGAGCTGTAAGGGCCCTATGGAGGAGGGAGTCCGTGCTAGATTTCCTCCACCTCTCAACCGTTCGCTCCATATCCTGTGGCTCGAACAGATTCTCCCCAAGAAGGGAAGCATGTCTGAGCCTACACACATCCACAGCGGGGACCTTCGGGTGGAATCTCTCGGTCACCGCATCGCGCAGCTTCAACACCGAGTTGGCCCACAGGGTGGTGACCTGGTGCGCCAGGAACTCGATGGAGCGGGTGCCCGAGAGTAAGAAGGTCTCCAGTCCCTTCCTATTGGTCTCCTTAGACAAGTCCTCGGAGTGCAATAGGATGCCCAGAGTTCCTAGCCATATATCCAACCACGAAGTGGCCTGCATAGGGCACTTTGCGACCTTCTCATGGCTCAGGATTTCCGACGCCGAGAACGATACCTGCCGGGCAGAGTGCTTCTCGAGGCGAACTCCCTTAGCCAGCTCCTCCACGGAGTGATGGAGAGGAAGAGCGAGACTGGACTCACCCAAGATCTCAAAATACCTCCTCTGCTGGAGACGAGGAGGAGGGATGAGTTTGTTCCCGGCAGAGGAACGACTGGAGAAGGCAAGAATCGTGAGCTGGGCGTTGGCCCTGGCTCTGGCACTCTTCAGACCCCGAGACCAGGACAAAGCCGCACTGGACTTAGGGGCTTTCTGAACGTCGAACAATTCATCCAAGACTGTGTCCTTGCCTTCTCGGGGGGCGATCACGGGGTCCATGAATCCATTGAGTTGCCTCATCATGCTCAGGACCTGCCAGAAGGCATGTTCAGATTCCTGCTGATCTCCTCCTTGTGGGCTGGCAGCTAAGTCTCCTATCCCCGGAATCTCTTCCTGGGGCGAAGCGTGGACGTTCCCCCGGGGAGCCGCGGGTTCCTGGCGAATCCTTGAAGATGATTTCGGGATGGTCTTGGAGTCCTTGGGTTCCCTCCTGGGAGGGATACAGGATCCCAACAAAGAGGTTCGAAGAGCCCCTTCCGCATGAGACGATTCTCCTCCATGAAGAGAAGGCTCCCCCCTTGGTGCTGAGGGGAAGACTATCGCTTCACTGGACTCACCCGAGGACGGAAAAGCCTCGTCCACGGGAGAAGGAGAAAACGCTTGAGCAGGGGAAGGGGCCTTCCCGACAGACCTCCTAGGAACCAACTTCTCCCTGGGGGAAGTCACCACGAAGTCCACTCCTCTCTTTCTCTTCAGCGTAGGTGAGGCAGCCGTTGGTTTGTTGCCCTGATCGGCGAGTGCTGGCTTCATCACCCTCACTAACGCCCGCATCAGAGAACCAAACCAAGTCTGTTGTTCCACGGACACAGAGTCCGAAATCCTCGCTGGAGGAAAAGGGATCGGGCGATCCTTCGGAGTGGACACCACTGGACCTGCCTGAAAAGGAAAGGGGGAAGAAAGACGCACTGACCTCTCTGAAGTGTCTTCCCTGTCCTGCACAACAGTCCTGCGTTTTGATGGAGGCGATCCAGAGCGCTGTCTGGGAACACTCGTTCCTGCTGCTATCACTGGCTGTAAAATTCGGCACTAACGGTGGTCGCGCGAAGGCGAACGATCGCGCGAAAACGAACGGTCGCGCGGGCGCGCAGGCGAGCGGTCGCGCAGGCGAGTGGGCGCGAGGGCGTACAGGCGAACGAGCGCATGGGCGAGCCGGTGAACGAATGCGTTGGCGCGATGGCGAGGGAACGCGTTGCCGCGTGGGCGAGTGAGAACGTTCCGAAGATCGCTGACAACGTTGGTCAGGAGACCTGTAGCGCGAGGGAGAGCGATTGCGAGCAGGCGATCGGTGGTGCGCTGGCGAACGCTGGTGCGCAGGCGAGCGATGGCGTGTTGGCGCATGGTGACGCGTTGGCGAGCGATAGCGCGTTGGCGAGCGATACCGAGTTGGCGAGCGATACCGCGTTGGCGAGCGATAGCGCGTAGGTCGCGCAGGCGAACGATCGCGCGAAGGCGAGCTAGCAGAGGGCGAACCATGTCCTTCCAGAACCTCTGGGCGACGGAGATCGCCGATGTTCAGGTGATCGCTGACGCGTAGGAGAACGCTGACGAGCAGGCGATTGTTGAATCGTCTGTGATCGCTGGCGAGCTGGTGATCGCTGGCGAGCAAGAGGGCGACGCGTGGAATCCTGTGAAGGAACAGTTGGCGCGGCGCGTTCACGAACAGGAACAGGAAGCGCGTAGGCGAACATGTGCTTTAGAAACACTCGCTGGAGAACGCGGGCGATGTTGTGCAGGAACAAGCTGAGGATCGCGAGAGCGCTCAGGAGACTGATGGCACG
This sequence comes from Palaemon carinicauda, assembly GCF_036898095.1. Lineage (NCBI taxonomy): Eukaryota > Metazoa > Arthropoda > Malacostraca > Decapoda > Palaemonidae > Palaemon > Palaemon carinicauda. The sequence continues at coordinate 2,898,779 of NC_090761.1, forward strand.
CAGGGCGCACAACAGGGACTGCAGGATATTCAGAGACCCCAGGGGAGCGCTGGCGAGCAGGAGGGCGATGATCCTCAGAAGAGCGCTGACGAACAGGAGAGCGCTGACGATCAGAAGAGCGCTGACGAGCAGGAGAGCGCTGACGAGCAGGAGAGCGCCTGTGCGCTAACACTGCAGAAGGGCGTGCAGGGGAACGCTGGCGCGCTGGGCGCTCTTCAGGAACAACAGGTTGAAGGATGTCCTCAGGAGAGCGCTGGCGAGAAGAAGGGCGAACATCAGGAGAGCGCCGGCGAACAGGTGAGCGCTGACGAGCAGGAGAGCGCTGACGAGCGAGCAGGTGAGCGCTGACGAGCAGGAGAGCGCCTGTGCGCTAACACTGCACGTGTAAGGGAAGAATCCCTTTGCCCCGAAGGGACCGTTGCCCGTCGGGTGACGAGGTCAGGTAGCTGAACTTCTGCCCCAGAAGGTGAAGTTCTAGCAGGAGTAGGAGACCGATCCCCAGAGAGGTCTAATGAAGCTGGAGCTGCAGGCTGTTTACAGCGAGGAGAGTCCCCTTCGGAAGAAGAAGATCCAAAAAGGCGCCTCTTAACATCCTTATAAGGAGACGGGAGGCCCTTGCGACGCAGCGGACGGTGAGCCTTACGGCGAAGGCGGCCACGAGGAAGATCGTCAGGATCATCAGTCCTCCGAAGGGGAGTCTCAGTCAAAGCACTCCCCTTAGAGGGAGGCTTGGCAGCAGAAGAGCCCGCGGGACTCCCTTCCCCCTTCGAAGGATGTACAGAAGGGGGAGGAGAGCCTTCAGCACCATCATCCACAACAGTACCTGCAGAGGATTGACCCGACCCGTCGGAAGCCTCTGCTACCACGACGTCGACGATAGACAGAGGATATACCTCTGCTATCACCGGCGACTGCTTAACAGCGGCCCCTAACTGGACAAGGTCAATCAGGGCTTCCCTGGAGGGCAGGCCCTTAAGCCCCAAGGAAGCCCAAATCTGAAAAAGATCATCATTAGACAAGGATTCATTAGCAACAACCTCGCCCGGAGGAGGAGGAGGAACCGCCCCGCTATGGGAGGCGACGCCCTCTCCCCCAATCCAGGGTCGGGAAACAGAACTAGGGCCTGCGCTACCACTCGGCGGTCTCTCCTTAGGAGCCGAACGAGGGGGAGCTTCGGAGGAGGATTGGGCGGCGAAAAAAGAGTCCCGAGAACCTTCCTCCTTCAAGGCAACCCCGGAAGGAGAACGGTCTCTCTTGGACTTCTTCTTACGCCGGCGGCCAAACCTCTCCCACTGGGAGGCAGACCACTCCCTGCACTCACTACACATATTTTCCTGATCACACCGTCGGCCTCGACACTGCAGGCAAAGGGTGTGAGGATCCGTGTCCGTGGCCGACATAAAGGTACCACAAGGGCGGCCGGCAATTCCAGGGCACGTACGCATAGCAATAATAAAGGTGGTCAACTTCTAACACACACACACACTGTAAAGAAAAAGCAGAAAAAAGATTAAAGGCTGTCAACGAGGACGATGGACAGACACGTCTGTTCATCGCCAGAGCCAAAAGTGAAGTGAAGCAAATCACCGGTGTGTGGGGGGGGAGGGGTATCAATCTACCCTTCCCCTAACCCCGCTAACTAGCGCAGGGGTAATTAACCCTCGTTAAAAACTATTGGCTCGTCATTTCAGTTACGCTAAAAGGTAAACCCAATGTAAAAAGCGTGGTTTGTATTTCGGTTACGGAACAACTGCCCCTTGAATTCTGAAAAGAACAGTGCACTAATTGGGACTTTTAGTGAAGGGTGTACAAGACTTACTCCTACAGTGTATCATGTTTAGTGACGAGTCTAGTAAATGACACTATAGACTGTTCTAAGTACACAGGTGACTAAAGCATAAAAGACTTACAAATGTGCCCTGCGTATTCTACGCAAGTGTTCCTTTTGTAAGAGACAATAGCGAAATATTACTATATTTCCCTTAGAGCGGCTTTGTGTTTCCTTTTCAGATGAAACTTTATTCTTCTGTTATTACTAATTATTATGCTTTCACACAATATTTTCAAAGAAAATTTTCTTTAATTGTATATATTACAACCAATGATTTCTGAATACTGTTTGTTAATAAACACAGTATGGAATTTTTGCGTCTCATTTCGCCCTAAAAATTCTAAAAATACAAATAAAAGGTGTCAAGAGCTAATTTATATCTTCTTATTTTCTGGAAAATATTTCTGAATAAATTCCATATTTGTTCTAAGCAAACAAACATCAAATTTATGTGTTATGTTATTAAGTTCAGTCCCTGGTAATGACTGACTTTACCAACCTGATTACTTTACTGATTACAAATTTCCTACATGAATGTAAACCTGTCTAACTTGTCTACAACGAACAAGCAGACTGAGGGAGGTGTCAGTAACATATTTGTTCCTTTCAGAATACAAACTATGTTTTTCACGTACATGATGAGACTAATATACAACTTGTTTGCTAGATTGTTCCTTGAACTCACAATCCTCGGGTATTTTAATAGTCTCCCATGACAGGAAGTACTGACACAGTCCATGATCAGTTGAAAAGGTGTATGACGGTAACACCATGTGTCTCTAGATCTAGATGACCAAGGAAAATTTATCTCGCGGTTATTGGCACTGTTGAAAATCCACAGATACATTAATGCTCTGGTAAACTTCCATCAGGACGACATGGCATGAGCCCAAAAAACAGATTTTGAGTGAAGCAAAAAATCTATTTTTGGGTGAGGTAGCCATGTCGTCCTGATGGACCCACCCTCCTTTTACAAAGGATGAATGAATCCCTCCCTTATGTACTGTATCTGTAGCACCTCATTAATGCTACAAAGACTGACAAGATGGCGCCACACGGCTTCGTGCTGGCGCTCAATAACAGTATGAGTAGGAGCGTTGCCCTAATAACGGCCCTCCTACAATTCTTGCCACTTCCCCTCTTGAAGCGTAAACGCTATTAGGGGTGTAGATAGCTAAGTGGCGTGTCAAGAATACGTCCTCTGATCTTAGGCGATATCCCTAAAGACAAAAGCAAGGGATATTCGCGCCAAGAGTTAGAATTCTGGATACCTTTAGTAAAATTCTCTGGGATATATCACTGTAGTTAAATATAACCTAGGAAGCTACTAAGAAGGAACTTCCATCAGGACGACATGGCTACCTCACCCAAAAATAGATTTTTCGCTTCGCTCAAATTCCGTTATATATATATATATATATATATATATATATATATACATAAATATATATATATATATATATATATATATATATATATACATATATATATATATATATATATATATATATATATATACACACACATATATATATATATATATATATATACATATACACATGTAAATATATATATATATATATATATATATATATACACATATAAATATATATATATATATATATATATATATATATATATATATATATATATATATATTCGGTCACGTTCAGCTCTCCCCGTCACTTGGTTTTGAGGGAGAGGGAGCAGTCATACCCTGGTGAGAAGGAGGTGGCCATGTGTGCTTGTGTATGCATATCTATCTATTTAAAAACTTATTGTCCTTTTTGACGGGTAGCATACATTAGTATTTAATATTAGCTCTAAACCGAAAGTGGTACCTTACAAAAATATCAAAGAAATAGAAAAATTCCTTGAACCTTTGTAACCACTTTTCACTCTGACTATTACCTCAATAATTGTAATATCCATAAAACAAATACTTTAACCTAAACAAAAGCCATATGACTTGAGCGATAGCCATCAGGTGGTCGCCGAGCCCAAGTGTCTTATCATAATGCACGTCAATGTTGACAGCTCGAAAATTAGATGTCAGGAAACAATTTGTTTTAAAACAGTTGTTTGAAAATAAATCGTTTCAGAAAGTTACGCAAAATGTCTGATCAAAAATAAGTCTTTCGGAAAGTTACTGTAAAACATTTGTTCATAAATAAATCTTTCGTTAAGTTATGAAAAAAGTTGTTCAAAAACTATTCTTTCGTAAAGTTACTCATAACCTTTTGTTAAAATATTCTATTTCTGAATCCCTTAATATAGATCTAGCTAAAATTAGTACATGGTGCAATTTATGGGGGTCAAAAGCAGTTGGACAAAAAAAAAAAAAAAAAAAAAAAAAAGCAGTTGGACAAAAACGATTCATTCAGAAAGTTAATCAAAAGCAGTTGGACAAAAAAAAATTTGTTCAGAAAGTAAATCAAAAGCAGTTGGACATAAACAATTTGTTCAGAAAGTTAATCAAAAGCAGTTGGACAAAAACAATTTGTTCAGAATCCCACGATTTCCCTAATCCTGGTTGTATCCATACAGCAACAGAGTAAACCCATTTAAATGATAATGGTTTGTATCTCACATAGGAACAGACGCGAGTGGAAGGACATGTCTGAGGCCTTTGTCCTGCAGTTGACTAGCAAAAGCTGATTATATATATATATATATATATATATATATATATATATATATATATATATATGTGTGTGTGTGTGTGTGTGTATATATATATATATATATATATATATATATATATATATATATATATATATATATACATATATATACATATATATATATATATATACACAATATATATATATATATATATATATATATATATATATATATATATGTGTGTGTGTGTGTGTGTGAGTGTGTGTGTGTGTATGCATTCATATCTATCATTAATCTTATAACAGGCCCCGTTGAAACAGTAGTCAAAATAACAAAATATCAAAATCCATAAGGTCCTAATAAGGAAAGCAACCCAGTAGGTATAGAGAATTAATTACACTAATACTGTACTATAATATGTAACCATTTCAACAAAAAGGAGATATTCGGGAGTGGCCATCCCACGTACAGCCTGAATTGCAAGGGTAGGTTGTGGGCAAATTTCTGTATTTACTGAGAACCTAGTTACAAGGTAAGGTTAGGTTAAAACAATTTCATAAAATACGGTCCTCTAGATCAACTCAAGTGGTCAGTCTTAGGGAAACTTCATGTGTTAGGTTAGGTTGCCTTAGACCAGATAAAAATCGAATCAGGTCAAATCATTTCTACATATTCATGTTTTTCAGTATTTGCAGGATTGTAACAGATAAAGCACATGAACATAGTATTTTTCTAACTGGTTGTAGTATTATGTGATACAGTAAGACGTAACCAAATTTCATTTTCTTGTTTGTGACATTCATGGCATACAAAACAATATACAGTATAATTCAATAGAAAATTAGGAGCCATTCCAAGGACAAACAACATGGATGACAAAATATTGGTAATTTTGTATATTATTCCATGGTGTGATTTCGCACAAGAAATATATGATTTCCTATAGCAAATAACGTGATTTAACCGATTTTGATGATCATTTCAATCGCAAACAAACAGATCAACCAATTCGGTTAGTTATAAGTTGACGAATTGGTTGATGTTATTACGGATGAAATGAATGAGAAAACCAGTTAAATCACGATATCTACTATAGGAAATCATATATTTTTTGTGCGAAATCACACAATGAAATACAATACAAATGAACCATATAAATATTAACACTGTTGACATATATACTGAGTTAAAATATTTAAACGACAGATGTAGGGGACGATAACATTAGCAACGTTACCAATGGTTGACAGAACTACCAACGTTGACGAATGGTACACAGTGTTACCAACGACACGATGACATTTCTAGAGATAGAAATGCTAAATATTTCCATACGTAAACTAAATAATTTTTCCATATAACTATTAAACAATAAATAAAAAGTACCAAAAGGCCACAGAACCTAACAAACCCACCTAACCTTGCCTAGAAGTACCCCGGTCACAAAACTCATATAATAAGCATTGGGGAATGACTTACTTTGTTTCACAGTACTACCAACGGTGACGAATGGAACACAGAACTACCAACGACACGATGTCATTACTAGTGGCAGAAATGATAAATGTTTCCATTCGAATATTAAATATTTTTTCCATATACAGTACATAACTGTTACACAATATATAAATAGTACAGAAAGACCACAGAACCTAACAAACCCACCTAACCTTGCCTAGAAGTACCCCGGTCACAAAACAGGTATAATGGCTATTGAGGAATGACTTACTTTTATGAAGAAAACGTCGAAGTATTCGGTAACCTGGGAACAGAAACTTCTCCAATCGACACTAGTTTTCGAAGATATGTCGATACCATCCATGAGGGTCTCATGGTCCGAATGTATATGCAAAAAGTGGATGGCACATAATATTATCTTCCTTCGGGGTAGACGACTTTTGTCCAAAAAAGTACCTTTATAGGCAGTAACGGTATAACCACAACGGCGTTTCTTCTTAGTTTTACGAACGATGGATTCAGAATAGCAATAAAACACGTGAATGTCTTGCCTATAAGATAAAACAGAACGGCACTAGGGGCACTTTAAACCCTGAGGAATAACGGTGTGAGATTTAAGAAAAGGCTCAACATTACCTGAAGTATCCAAAAAATCACCATGGAATTGAGCCACTGCTTTTAAGTACGGAATACTGCAGCCGCTACAAGTTTCTATAACTTGCTCCATCGCAAAATACAAAAAAAGAAACCGCACTTGTAATGCAGAACACCTCACCAGGTCAAAGGTTACAACGGGAAAGGCATTGGAACAAAGGGTATGAAAAGACCGCTAATAGGGATAAAGGAAGTGGGGGGTAGGGAGATATCTGCATAGGCCTAGGGTGGTGATTGGTTAAGGGAAAAACAAAGAACTCTAGCGGGTAAACATGAATGAACTAAATATGGAAACTAGACCAGAGAAAGGGTTTATAAGACACAGAGGAGAGAAAAAGAAATAACCAACAAAAATAAATAAAAACAATATAGGAAGGTAAAATGGAATGAACGGTAAATAATATTGAATGGGAATATAAAATGAGATGATCATACCGAGAATTAACTGGATAAAAAAACTAGTCCAGAGTAAGTATTTATGTGCAACCAGGAAGAGATAAAGAAATAACCAAACAAATAAACCCAATATAGGAAGGTAAAATGGAATGAATGATAAATAATATTGAATGGGAATATAAAATGAGAAAATAACACGGTAATAAAAAGAGTAATTGGGGAGAGGAAACTCCTGTGCAGGGGGGGGGGGATATATGCGCAGGTCGGAAACTGGTGAGAACGAACGTACGTACAAATGGGAAAGGAAATAACCAAACAAATAAACCCAATATAGGAAGGTAAAATGGAATGTATGATAAATAATATTGAATGGGAATATAAAATGAGAAAATAATACGGTAATAAAAAGAGTAATTTGGGAGAGAAACTCCTGCGCAGGAGGGTTATATATGCGCAGGTCGGAAACTGGTGCGAACGAACGGACGTACAAATGGGTGCTAATGTTAGCAAGGAATGCTAACATTTGATGTACATCAGGTATGGAATGCTAACATTTAAACTACATCAGGCGTTGGCAGCACTGGTTACTGTATTACTACAAGAAATAACCTTTGAAACGGCTCCTCCCAAATATATCCAGTTGTACTGTTTTGTATTTTCCTACGGTTATAATAAATACAAGAAGGAAATGTATAGAGAAGAAAAGGACTGATTTACGGTTATATATCGGTTCCCCAGTATGTTTCCCCCACCCAAAACCCCGAGTTCCCACTGGGGGTCCCCCATTATCAGAGGATATAGATGTATATATATTTCTGAAACTATTAATTTGCGACGGGACCGAGTGTTATTTTCGAAGGGAGCGTAATTTTTCCTATAAGAAAAAGTAGTTGGAATCCTAGGTTACATTGCCATGTAATAAACTACAATGAAACCCTTAAACATTTCACTCGTATACTGTACTGTACTGTATGTCAATTAAATATCTAATTATATCCATACAATTACCTTAAGAATTCATGTTATAATTAAATCAATCTATCTGAAGAATTTTTAAATATATCCTAAGCAAAACACTATAATTTTAGCTGATAAAAAGGCTATAGAACGCAAACTATGGTGGAGGTCTCTGGTTGGTTGAAGCAACTCTTTAACCAGGGGGCCAACTTTTTGGGAATTTGTCCCCAAATCTTGGAATTTTTAGAGGTTTTTAGGGATATCAAGTGTGTAAATTCCAATACGTCTGGTAATTGTAAAATACTAAGTACTCATGAATAATTCAGTCTTCAATAAGATTAATAATGACTGAGAATGACTTAATTACGTTTTACTGTTTTCCTTTGGTATGACATTCATTACAATTATAATTTGATTGATATATCTTTCAGAAAATAAACTGAAATCCGAACATGAGTTCATGATTCAAAAATAAAATTTCTGTTTGTGGTTTCATGAATGTCAAAATTAAAAGTAAATATGGGATATGTTATAATACTAGAAGATACAGAAGTACATAGTTCTGTATTTAGTAGGCAATAGGTTCAATTTTTGCTGGAGACTACCTGGAGAGAATAATTCTGATCTGGGGAACTTTTAGAGACCGTCTAGGGAAGTCCCTGACAGCGTAAACAGTAGAAGAAGATTCATTTCTGTCCCAGACATAGAGAGAGAAAGAACCCATTAAGTCTTTTTTTTTAACTTGTGATCTTGCAAACAATGGAGGCTTTAATGGGTAAGGAGGGACACACTTTACAATGTTCCCGCTGTTTTTTTATTACTCAAAATGCTGGATGTTTGAATATCTTGCAAGTGCTGTAGGTTTCCATGATTGATAGTAAACCATCGAATTATTTTAAGGGTCTTTTATTGGCTTTTTTTTATAAAAAGACATTTCCAAAAATGTTTTTAGTGTGTGGTGGTAATTCTCATAATCAATGAAAGGTTATTAAATGAGATTGTTTCCAAATATGTGGCTTTTAACTTTTCAATTAACAATAGGACTGTGAATAACTAGCTGTGTGGTTTGAGTTCCAATTAGGCACCCTATAATCACCTATAATAGGAGTTGTTACTGTAAAAATGAACGGGGATATTGCCAATGCTTATAGTCGTAGGCCTAGCTTTTAGATTCCAAATCAAATATTTATAATACCTACTCTGTGGATTTTTTGTTCCCGTGATTGAAATATTGTATTATTTTAATATCTGCTCAATGTTTCATTTTAAAAAATGGCAGAACTCATTTCACTAAAATACTTTGATTTAATCTGGTAAGAAATATGATTAGGGATTTTTTTCACATCTTAAAGCTGTGAATGTGATGGTGTAAACTATAGTGAAAAATATGTAATTAGTGCAGATTCTTTGCATTACAAAAGTGTTATTAGGAAACGAGAGTTTCAGGTGATGTGTTGAAAAGTTATTAGTTAGTTTACCAAAAATTCAGTGAACAACTCGACATTCTCACAGAATTATTACTTTATTAATACACAAAATGAATTCTTTTTTTATAACTCGGTATATGTATACTGTATATATATCCATATATCATTCGTTTTAATACAAATGCATACAATCCTTCAGACAAATAGATGAGCTACAGTTAATTTGCTTATAGAAACAACTATCGTCTCGCTTTAAATTAGTTTGACAACTCTCAGTATCAGCTACGCTCACCAATTAGGTTATTCTCTCTCTCTCTCTCTCTCTCTCTCTCTCTCTCTCTCTCTCTCTCTCTCTCTCTCTCTGCCCACACTTTTAATTCTTGATTAAACACTGTAAGGTTCCACACAAGTACACTCTCTCTCTCTCTCTCTCTCTCTCTCTCTCTCTCTCTCTCTCTCTCTCTCTCTCTCTCTCTCTCTGCCCACACTTTTAATTCTTGATTAAACACTGTAAGGTTCCACACAAGTACACACTCTCTCTCTCTCTCTCTCTCTCTCTCTCTCTCTCTCTCTCTCTCTCTCTCTCTGCCCACACTTAAAATTCTTGATTAAACACTGTAAGGTTCCGCACAAGTACACACACTCTCTCTCTCTCTCTCTCTCTCTCTCTCTCTCTCTCTCTCTCTCTCTCCTCTCTCTCTCTGCCCATGCTTTTAATTCTTGATTGATCACTGTAAGGTTCCACGCAAGTACTCTCTCTCTCTCTCTCTCTCTCTCTCTCTCTCTCCTCTCTCTCTCTCTCTCTCTCTGCCAACACTTTTAATACTTAGTTAATCACTGCAGAGTTCCACACAAGTAGTGCTCTCTCTCTCTCTCTCTCTCTCTCTCTCTCTCTCTCTCTCTCTCTCTCTCTCTCTCTCTCTCTCTCTCAGACTTTTAATTCTTGATTAATCACTGCAAGGTTCCACACAAGTAGTAGTGTCTCTCTCTCTCTCTCTCTCTCTCTCTCTCTCTCTCTCTCTCTCTCTCTCTCTCTCTGACTTTTAATTCTTGATTAATCACTGCAAGGTTCCACACAAGTAGTGCTCTCTCTCTCTCTCTCTCTCTCTCTCTCTCTCTCTCTCTCTCTCCTCTCTCTCTCTCTCTCTCTCTCTGCCCACACTTTTAATTCTTGATTAATCACTAAGATTCAACGCAAATAGTGCTCTCTCTCTCTCTCTCTCTCTCTCTCTCTCCTCTCTCCTCTCTCTCTCCTCTCTCTCTCTCTCTCTCTCTCTCTGCCCACACTTTTAATTCTTGATTAAGCACTGTAAGGTTCTACGCAAGTAGTGCTCTCTCTCTCTCTCTCCTCTCTCTCTCTCTCTCTCTCTCTCTCTCTCTCCTCTCTCTCTCTCTCTCTCTCTCTGCGCACACTTTTGATTCTTGGTTAATCACTGTAGGGATCCACACAAGTAGTGCTCTCTCTCTCTCTCTCTCTCTCTCTCTCTCTCTCTCTCCTCTCTCTCTCTCTCTCTCTCTCTCTCTCTCTAAATTGATTCTGAACCCTCTCCCTCCCACATTTTAAATTCCACACTCTCTCTTCCTCACAGTCTCCCTCATACGCACCCTCCACCTTCAACAATTTCCCTCACTCAGAAAATTTCTCACTCACACACACTCCCTTGCAACACTATCTCTCCCTCACACATATTCTCTCCCTTCAACACTTTCTGTTTCTCTCCCTCACACACTCTCCTTTTCAAACTACTCCTCCATTTCAAATACCCTTCCTCTCCTACACTCTCTCTTTGTCACACGCACTCTCCCTTCAACCATCTCACTCTTTCACATTCACCCTCACTTTCAAAACCCTTCAACAATCTCTCCCTTTCACACACTCTTCCTCTCACACATTCTTCCTCCCTCATACACACTGTCCCTTCAACAATCTCTCCCCTTCACACTCCTCCTCCCTTCCAAACACCGTTCCTCTACTACACTCTCTCTCACTCATACACACTCTAACTTTCACACTCCTCCTCCCTTTCAAACACCCTTCCTCTCCTACACTCTCTCTCCCTTCAACAATCTCTCCCTTTCAAACTCCTCCTCCCATTCAAACACACTTCCTCTTCTACACTCTCTCTCCCTCATACACACTCTCCCTTCAACAATCTCTCCTTTTCACACTCCTCCTCCCTTTCAAACACTCTTCCTCTTCTACACTCTCTCTCCCTCATACAAACTCTCCCTTTCACACTCCTCCTCGCTTACAAACAAACTACCTCTCCTACACTCTCCCTCCCTCTAACACTCTCTCCCTTCAACAATCTTTCCCTTTCACACTCCCCCTCCCTTTCAAACACCCTTCCTCACCTGCACACACTCCCTTTCAAACGCCTCCTCCATTCCAAACACCCTTCCTCTCCTACAATCTCCCTCCCAGATACACGCTCTCCCTCCCAGATACATGCTCTCCCTTCAACAATGTCTCCCTTTCACACTCCTCCTCCCTTTCAAACACCCTTCCTCTTCTACACTCTCTCTCCCTCATACACACCCTCCCATTAACACACCTCCTCCTTTTCAAAACCCTCCCTCTCCTACACTCTTCCCCCCCCTCATACACTCTCCCTTCAACAATCTCTCCCTTTCCCACTCCTCCTCCCTTTCAAACAACCTTCCTCTCCTGTATTCACTCTCCCTCATACACACTCTCCCTTCAACAATCTCTCCCTGTTACACTCCTCCTCCCTTTCAAACACCCTGCCTCTTCTACACTCTCCCCCTCACACACACTGTCCCTTTCAAACTCCTCCTCCCTTTCAAACACCCTTCTACTCCTACCCTCTCTCTCCCTCACACACTCTCCCTTCAACAATATCTCCCTTTCATACTCCTCCTCCTTTTCAAACACCTTTCTTCTCCTACACTCTCTCTCCCATATAAACACTCTCCCTTTCACACTCCTCCTCCCTTTCAAACACCCAACATATCCTACACTCTCCCTCCCTCATACACACTATTCCTCCCTCACACACACTCTCCCTTTCAAAAACCATTCCTACTCCACACTTTCTCTCCCTCATACACACCCTCCCTTACACACACTTCCTCCCTTCCAAACAACCTTCCTCTCCTCCACTCTCCCTCCCACATACACACTCTCCCTTCAACAATATCTCCCTTTCACACTCCTCCTCCTTTTCAAACACCTTTCCTCTCCTACACTCTCTCTCTCCCATATAAACACTCTCCCTTTCACACTCCTCCTCCCTTTCAAACACCCAACATATCCTACACTCTCCCTCCCTCGTACACACTATTCCTCCCTCACACACACTCTCCCTTTCAAAAACTATTCCTACTCCACACTTTCTCTCCCTCATACACACCCTCCCTTACACACTCTTCCTCCCTTCCAAACAACCTTCCTCTCCTCCACTCTCCCTCCCACATACACACTTTCCCTTCAACAATCTCTCCCTTTCACACTCCTTCTCCCTTTCAAAAACCCTTCCTCTTCTACAGTCCCTCTTCCTCGCACACTCTCAATTCAACAATCTCTCCCTTTCACACTACTCCTCCCTTTCAAACACTGTTCCTCTCATACACTCCCCCTCCGTCATACACACACTCCCTTTCACACTCCTCTTCCCTTTCAAACACCCTTCCTCTCCTACACTCTCTCTCCCCTCATACACACTCTCCCTTTCAAATTCTTTCCCCATTTCAAATTCCTTCTCCCTTTAAAACACCCAACCTCTCCTACACCCTCCATCCCCTCATACACACTCTTCCTTTCACATTCCTCCTCCTTTTCAAACACCCTTCCTCTTCTACACTCTCTCTCTCCCTCATACACACTCTCCCTTCAACATTCTCTCCCTTTCACACTCCTGCTCCCTTTCAAACACCCTACCTCTCCTACACTCTCCCTCCCTTATACACACTCTCCTTCCCTCACACACAATCACCCTTCAACAATCACTCCCTTTCACACTCCTCCCATTCAAACACCCTTCCTCACATACACTCTCCCTCCCTGATAGAAACTGTCTCTTCAACAATTTCTCCCTTTCACACTCGTCCTCCCTTTCAAGCACCCTTCCTCTTCTACACTCTCTCTCCCTCATACACAATCTCCTTATAAAATCTCTCCCTTTCACACTCCTCCTCCCTCTCAAACACCCTACCTCTCCTACACTCTCCCTCCCTCATACACACACTCCCTCCCCTCACACACTCTCCCTTCAACAATCTCTTCATTTTACACTCCTCCTCCCTTACAAACACCCTTATTTTTCTACTCCTTCTCTCTCCCTCATACACAATCTCCCTTTAACAATCCCTTCCTTTCGCACTACTCCTCCCTTTCAGACACCCTTCCTCTACCGCATTCTCTCTCCCTCACACACTCTCCCTTCAACAATCTCTCCCCCTTGACCCTCCTCCACCCTTTCGAAACCCTTCCTCTTCCACACTCTCTCTCACTAATACATACACTACCTTCAACAATATCTCCCTTTCACACACCTCCTTTTCAAACACAGTTCCTCTCCTACACTCTCTCTCCCTCACAGACTCTCCCTTCACCAATCTCTTCCTTTCATAATCCTCCTCCCTTTTGAACACCCTTCCTCTTCTACACTCTCTCTCCCTCATACACACTCTCCCTTTCACACTCCTCCCTTTCAAACACCCATTAAATTCCACGCTCTCTCTCCCTCACACAGTCTCCCTTATACACCCCCTCCACCTTCAACACTCTCTCACTCACACACACTCCGCTTGCAACACTATCTTCCCCTCACACATTCTCTCACTTCAACACTCTCTGATTCTCTCCCTCCCACACTCTCTCCCTTTCAAACTCCTCCCTTCCAAACTACTCCTCCCTTTCAAATACCCTTCCTCTCCTACACTCTCTATCCATCACACACACTCTCCCTTCAACAATCTCACCCTTTTACATTCCTCCTCACTTTCAAACCCTTCAACAATCTCTCCCTTTCACACTCCTCCTCCCTTTCAAACACCCTTCCTCTCACACACTCTTCCTCCCTCATACACACTGTCCCTTCAACAATCTCTTCCTTTCAAACTCCTCCTCCCTTTCAAACACCGTTCATCTTCTACACTCTCCCTTTAACACTTTTCCTCCCTTTCAAACACCATTCCTCTCACACACTTTCAAACCCTTCAACAATCTCTCCCTTTCACACTTCTCCTCCCTTTCAAACACCCTTCCTCTCACACACTCTTCCTCCCTCACATAGACTCTCCCTTCAACAATCTCTCCCTTTCAAACACCATTTCTCTTCTACACTCTCTCCCTCATACAGAAACTCCCTTCAATAATCTCGCCCTTTCACACTCCTCCTCCCTTCCTCTCCTATACTCTCCCTCCCACATACACGCTCTCCCCTCAACAATCTCTCCCTTTCACACTCCTCCTCCCTTTCAAACACCCGTCCTATTCTACACTCTCTCTCCCTCATACTCACTCTCCCTTCAACAATCTCTCCTTTTAACACATCTCCCCCCTTTCAAAACCCTTCCTCTCCTACACTCTCTCTCATACACACTCTCCCTTCAACAATCTCCCCCTGTCACACTCCTCCTCCCTTTCAAACACCCTTCCTCTCCTATACTCTCTACCTCATACACACACTCCCTTTCAAACTCCTCCTCCCTTTCAAACTCCTCCTCCCTTTCAAACTCCTCCTCCCTTTCAAACACCCTTCTCCTACACTCTCTCTCGATCACACACTCTCCCTTCAACAATATCTCCCTTTAACAATCTCTCCCTTTCACACTCCTCCTCCTTTTCAAACACCCTTCATCTCCTACACTCTTTCTCCCATGTACACACTCTCCCTTCAACAATCTCTCCCTTTCACACTCCTCCTCCCTTTCAAACACCCAACATCTACACTCTCCCTCCCTCATACGCACTCTCCCTTCAACAATCTCTCCTCTCACACTTCTCCTCCCTTTCATAAACCCTTCCTCCTCTACACTTTCTCTCCCTCATACACACTCCTCCCTTCCAAACACCCTTCCTCTCCCTCCTAGATACACACTTTACCTTATAAAAAAAATCTCCCTTTCACACTCCTCCTCCCTTTCAAACACCCTTCCTCTTCTACAGTCTCTCTCCCTCACACACACTCTCACTTCAACAATCTCTCCCTTTCAAACACCCATCCTCTCATACACTCCCCCTCCCTCATATACACTCTCTTCCACACTCCTCCTCCCTTTCAAACACCCTTCCTCTCCTACATTCTTCCTTTCACACTCCTCCCCCCTTTTAAACACCCTTCCTCTCCCACACTCTCCCTCCCTCACACACTCTCCCTTTAACAATCTCTCCATTTTACACTCCTCCTCCCTTACAAACACCCTTAATTTTCTACGCTCTCTCTCCCTCATACACAATCTCCCGTTAACAATCTCTCACTTTCGCACTACTCCTCCCTTTCAGACACCCTTCCTCTCCTACATTCTCTCTCCCTCACACTCTCTCTTCAACAATCTCTCCCCCTTGACACTCCTCCACCCTTTCAAACACCTTTCCTCTCCTACACTCTCTCTCCCTAATTCACACACTCCCTTCAACAATCTC
Source organism: Palaemon carinicauda (assembly GCF_036898095.1). Lineage (NCBI taxonomy): Eukaryota > Metazoa > Arthropoda > Malacostraca > Decapoda > Palaemonidae > Palaemon > Palaemon carinicauda. The sequence goes on from NC_090761.1 coordinate 2,914,737, forward strand.
TCCCTTTCACACACCTCCTCCTTTTCAAACACAGTTCCTCTCCTACACTCTCTCTCCCTCACAGACTCTCCCTTCACCAACCTCTCCCTTTCACAATCCTCCTCCCTTTCGAACACTCTTTCTCTTTTACACTCTCTCTCCCTGATACATACACTCTCTTTCACACTCCTCCCTTTCAAACACCCATTGAATTCCATGCTCTCTCTCCCTCACACAGTCTCCCTCATACGCCCCTCCACCTTCAACACTCTCTCACTCACTCACACACTCCCCTTGCAACACCATCTTTCTCTCACACACATTCTCTCACTTCAACACTCTCTGTTTCATTCCCTCCCACACTCTCTCTCTTTCAAACTCCTCCCTTTCAAACACCCATCCTCTCATACACTCCCCCTCCCTCATATACACTCTCTTCCACACTCCTCCTCCCTTTCAAACACCCTTCCTCTACCGATTTCTCTCTCCCTCAAACACTCTCCCTTCAACAATCTCTCCCCCTTGACACTCCTCCACCCTTTCAACACCCTTCCTCTTCCACACTCTCTCTCTCACTAATACATACACTACCTTCAACAATATCTCCCTTTCACACACCTCCTTTTCAAACACAGTTCCTCTCCTACACTCTCTCTCCCTCACAGACTCTCCCTTCACCAATCTCTCCCTTTCATAATCCTCCTCCCTTTCGAACACTCTTCCTCTTCTACACTCTCTCTCCCTCATACACACACTCCCTTTCACACTCCTCCCTTTCAAACACCCATTAAATTCCACACTCTCTCTCCCTCACACAGTCTCCCTTATACACCCCCTCCACCTTCAACACTCTCTCTCACTCACACACACTCCGGTTGCAACACTATCTTTCCCTCACACATTCTCTCACTTCAACACTCTCTGATTCTCTCCCTCCTACACTCTCTCCCTTTCAAACTCCTCCCTTCCAAACTACTCCTCCCTTTCAAATACCCTTCCTCTCCTACACTCTCTATCCATCACACACACTCTCCCTTCAACAATCTCACCCTTTTACATTCCTCCTCACTTTCAAACCCTTCAACAATCTCTCCCTTTCACACTCCTCCTCCCTTTCAAACACCCTTCCTCTCACACACTCTTCCTCCCTCATACACACTGTCCCTTCAACAATCTCTTCCTTTCAAGCTCCTCCCTTTCAAACACCGTTCATCTTCTACACTCTCCCTTTAACACTTTTCCTCCCTTTCAAACACCCTTCCTCTCACACACTTGCAAACCCTTCAACAAACTCTTCCTTTCACACTCCTCCTCCCTTTCAAACACCCTTCCTCTCACACACTCTTCCTCCCTCACACAGACTCTCCCTTCAACAATCTCTCCCTTTCAAACACCATTTCTCTTCTACACTCTCTCTCCCTCATACAGAAACTCCCTTCAATAATCTCGCCCTTTCACACTCCTCCTCCCTTTCAAACACCCAACATCTACACTCTCCCTCCCTCATACGCACTCTCCCTTCAACAATCTCTCCTCTCACACTTCTCCTCCCTTTCATAAACCCTTCCTCCTCTACACTTTCTCTCCCTCATACACACTCTTCCTTACACACTCCTCCCTTCCAAACACCCTTCCTCTCCCTCTTAGATACACACTTTACCTTATAAAAAATCTCCCTTTCACACTTCTCCTCCCTTTCAAACACCCTTCCTCTTCTACAGTCTCTCTCCCTCACACGCACTCTCACTTCAACAATCTCTCCCTTTCAAACACCCTTCCTCTCATACACTCCCCCTCCCTCATATACACTCTCTTCCACACTCCTCCTCCCTTTCAAACACCCTTCCTCTCCTACATTCTTCCTTTCACACTCCTCCTCCGTTTTAAACACCCTTCCTCTCCCAAACTCTCCCTCCCTCACACACTCTCCCTTCAACAACCTCTTCATTTTACACTCCTCCTCCCTTACAAACATCCTTAATTTTCTACGCTCTCTCTCCCTCATACACAATCTCCCGTTAACAATCTCTCCCTTTCGCACTACTCCTCCCTTTCAGACACCCTTCCTCTCCTACATTCTCTCTCCCTCACACTCTCTCTTCAACAATCTCTCCCCCTTGACACTCCTCCACCCTTTCAAACACCTTTCCTCTTCTACACTCTCTCTCCCTAATACACATACTCCCTTCAACAATCTCTCCCTTTCACACACCTCCTCCTTTTCAAACACAATTCCTCTCCTACACTCTCTCTCCCTCACAGACTCTCCCTTCACCAACCTCTCCCTTTCACAATCCTCCTCCCTTTCGAACACCATTTCTCTTCTACACTCTCTCTCCCTGATACACACTCTCCCTTTCACACTCCTCCCTTTCAAACACCCATTGAATTCCATGCTCTCTCTCCCTCACACAGTCTCCTTCATACGCCCCTACACCTTCAACACTCTCTCTCACTCACAAACACTCCCCTTGCAACATCATCTTTCTCTCACACACATTCTCTCACTTCAACACTCTCTGTTTCATTCCCTCCCACACTCTCTCTCTTTCAAACTCCTCCCTTCCAAACTACTCCTCCCTTTCAAACACCCTTCCTCTCATACACTCCCCCTCCCTCATATACACACTCTTCCACACTCCTCCTCCCTTTCAAACACCCTTCCTCTCCTACATTCTTCCTTTCACACTCCTCCTCCCTTTTAAACACCCCTCCTCTCCCACACTCTCCCTCCCTCACACACTCTCCCTTCAACAATCTATTAATTTTACACTCCTCCTCCCTTACAAACTCCCTTAATTTTCTACGCTCTCTCTCCCTCATACACAATCTCCCGTTAACAATCTCTCCCTTTCGCACTACTCCTCCCTTTCGCACTACTCCTCCCTTTCAGACACCCTTACTCTCCTACATTCTCTCTCCCTCACACTCTCTCTTCAACAATCTCTCCCCCTTGACACTCCTCCACCCTTTCAAACACCTTTCCTCTTCTACACTCTCTCTCCCTAATACACACACTCCCTTCAACAATCTCTCCCTTTCACACACCTCCTCCTTTTCAAACACAGTTCCTCTCCTACACTCTCTCTCCCTCACAGACTCTCCCTTCACCAACCTCACCCTTTCACAATCCTCCTCCCTTTCGAACACCATTCCTCTTCTACACTCTCTCTCTCCCTGATACACACTCTCCCTTTCACACTCCTCCCTTTCAAACACCCATTGAATTCCATGCTCTCTCTCCCTCACACAGTCTCCCTCATACGCCCCTCCACCTTCAACACTCTCTCTCACTCACACACACTCCCCTTGCAACACCATCTTTCTCTCACACACATTCTCTCACTTCAACACTCTCTGTTTCATTCCCTCCCACACTCTCTCTCTTTCAAACTCCTCCCTTCCAAACAACTCCTCCCTTTCAAATACCCTTCCTCTCCTACACTCTCTCTCCATCACACACACACACTCCCTTCAACAACCTCACCCTTTCACATTCCTCCTCACTTTCAAACCCTTCAACAATGTCTCCCTTTCACACTCCTCCTCCCTTTCAAACACCCTTCCTCTCACACACTCTTCTTCCCTCATACACACTGTCCCTTCAACAATCTCTTCCTTTCAAACTCCTCCTCCCTTTCAAACACCGTTCATCTTCTACACTCTCCCTTTAACACTTTTCCTCCCTTTCAAACACCCTTCCTCTCCTACACGCTCTCTCCCTTCAACAATCTCTCCCTTTCACACTCCTCCTCCCTTTCAAACACACTTCCTCTTCTACACTCTCTCTCCCTCATACACACTCTCCCTCCAACAATCTCTCCCTTTCACACTCCTCCTCCCTTTCAAACACTCTTCCTCTTCTACACTCTCTCTCCCTCATACACACTCTCCCTTTCACACTCCTCCTCGCTTTCAAACATACTACCTCTCCTGCACTCTCCCTCCCTCACACAGACTCTCCCTTCAACAATCTCGCCCTTTCAAACACCATTCCTCATCTACACTCTCTCTCCCTCATAAAGAAACTCCCTTCAATAATCTTGCCCTTTCACACTCCTCCTCCCTTTCAAACAGCCTTCCTCTCATAGACACTCTCCCTTCAACAATCTCTCCCTTTCACACTCCTCCTCCCTTCCAAACACCCTTCCTCTCCTACACACTCCCTCCCACATACACGCTCTCCCTTCAACAATCTCTCCCTTTCACACTCCTCCCTTTCAAACACCCGTCCTATTCTACACTCTCTCCCCCTCATACTCACTCTCCCTTCAACAATCTCTCCTTACAACACACCTTCCCCTTTCAGAACCCTTCCTCTCCTACACTCTCTCTCCCTCATACACACTCTCCCTTCAACAATCTCCACCTGTCACACTCCTCCCTTTCAAACACCCTTCCTCTTCTACTCTCTCTCCCTCATACGCACACTCCCTTTCAAACTCCTCCTCCCTTTCAAACACCCTTTTCCTACACTCTCTCTCGGTCACACACTCTCCCTTCAACAATCTCTCCCTTTCACACTCCTCCTCCTTTTCAAACACCCTTCGTCTCCTACACTCTCTCTCCCATATACACACTCCCCTTCAACAATTTCTCCCTTTCACACACCTCCTCCCTTTCAAACACCCAACATCTACACACTCCCTCCCTCATACGCACTCTCCCTTCAACAACCCTTCCTCCTCTACACTTTCTCTCCCTCATACACACTCTCCCTTACACACTCCTCCCATCCAAACACCCTTCCTCTCCCTCCTACATACACACTTTCCCTTATAAAAAATTTCCCTTTCACACTCCCCCTCCCTTTCAAACACCCTTCCTCTTCTACAGTCTCTCTCCCTCACACACACACTCTCACTTCAACAATCTCTCCCTTTCAAACACCCTTCCTCTCATACACTCCCCTTCCCTCATACACACTCTCTCCTCCACACTCCTCTCTTTCAAACATCCTTCCTCTCCTACATTCTCCCTTCCACACTCCTCTTCCCTTTTAAACACCCTTCTCTCCTACACTCTCCCTTTCAAACACCCTTCCTCTCCTACACTCTCCCTCTCTCATACACACACTCCCATTCACTCTCCTCCTCCCATTCAAACACCCCTCCTTTCCTACATTCTCTGTCCCTCATACACACTCACTTCCACACTCCTCCTCTCTTTCGAAACTCTTCCTCTCCTTCGAAACTCTTCCTCTCCTTCACTCTCTCTCCCTCTTACACACACTCTCTCCATTACACTCTCTCCCTTTCATACTCCTCCCTTTCACACTTCTCCCTTACACACTCTTTCTTCTCCCACATTTTCTCTCACTCCCACACACACTATACCTTCAACACTCTCTCTCTCCCTTACACACTCTCTCCCTTTCAAACTCCTACCTTCCACACTCCTTCCTCTCCCACACTCTCTTTCCTTCACACACACATTCTCCCTCCAACAATCTCTCTCTCCCCCACAAACTCTCTCCCTTTCAGACTTCTACCTTCCACACTCCTTCCTCTCCCACACTCTCTCTCCCTCACACACATACTATCCCTTCAACACTCTCTCTCTCCCTCACACACTCTTTCCTTTTCAGACTCCTGCCTTCCACATTCCTTCCCCACCCACACTCTCTCTCTCCCTCACACACACACTATCCCTGCAACTCTCTCTCTCCCTCACACACTCTCCCTTTCAAACTCCTACCTTCCACACTCCTTCCTCTCCCACACTATCTCTCCTATACATACACTCTCCCTCTCCCTCACACACACTCTCCCTTTCAAACTCCTACCTTCAACACTCCTTCCTCTCCCACACTCTCTCTCTCACTCACAAACACACTATCATTTCAACCCTCTCTCTCTCTCTCTCTCTCTCTCTCTCTCTCTCTCTCTCTCTCTCTCTCTCTCTCTCTCTCTCTCTCTCTCTTTCAAACTCCTACCTTCCACACTCCTTCCTCTCCCACACTCTCTCTCTCCCATACACACACACTCCCTCTCCCTCCCACACTCTCTCCCTTTCAAACTCCTACCTTCCACACTCCTTCCTCTCCAACACTCTCTCTCACTCACAAACACACTATCCTTTCAACCCTCTCCCTCACACACTCACTCCCTTTCAAACTCCTACCTTCCACACTCCTTCCTCTCCAACACTCTCTCTCACTCACAAACACACTATCCTTTCAACTCCTCTCTCCCTTTCAAACTCCTACCTTCCACACTCCTTCCTCTCCCACACTCTCTCTCTCACTTACAAATAGAAAATTGAAAGCTGTTCCAATCTCATGTTAACTGTTTGATGTGTGGGCTTGTTGTCTTATATATATTTAGAAATTTAGTTAAGTTATCCAGAGACCAGAGTTAATTGTTTAATTATACGCCCATCACATGTCGGAGCCTAATATCTCCAGTAACCAAAGCAAAACATAACTCATACAGACTGTGTACAGGAAAACTATACAGTAGATTACGTTATAGACTACGAGAAAGCTTTTAATTCTGTCAAAACCTCAGCAGTAATGAAAGCCCTTCAAAGACAAGGAACAGATGAATCTTGTGTTAGAACACTTGAAGTTATCTGTACAGGAAAAAGGCCTACAATAATCCTAAAACTATATGAATATAGTGAGAAAAATCTGATTGAGAAAGGATTTAGACAGAGACCCGATCTCTACTAAGTTACTCAAAGCATGCCTAGAAGAAGTTAAAAAATAGATTGGGAAAATATGGGAATTAACATTAATGAGGAGTACCTTAAAAATTTAAGATTTGCAGATGACATAGTTGTATTCAATGAATCATTGGAGGAATTGCAAAAGATGATATAAGATTTGAATAGAGAAAACAGAAATGTAAGACTGAAAATGAATGAGTCAAACTAAGACAATGTTCAATAAAAATGTGGAGACACAACAAATACGTTATGTAGACTAGATTGTTGATAAATATATGTACTTAACACAAACAGTTAGTGTTTCCCTAAGACACGAGACCAAAATTAAAAGAAGGATAAAAATGGGATGGAGAGCTTTTGGAAAACAAAATGAGATTATGAAATGTAAAATGCACTTTACTCTAAAAAGGAAGGTATTCAATGAGATGGTCGTACCAGCATTAACTTATGCAAAAGAAACTTGGAGCCTCACTAAAGCCTTAGAACATAATCTAGTTATAACCCAAAAAGCTATGGAAAGAATAAAGGTGGGAATAACACTATGAGACATAAAAAGATCAACATGCATGGGCGTAAGAATAAGGAGGCTGGGAGGGGGCTACAGCCCCCACATTTTTGCCAAAAACTTACTTTTCTATCTTTTGCTTCAGGAAAGATTAAAATATGATAAACTGCATAAATTTAGTAACATTCTTCATAGGAACTATTTTTTTCTCTTTTTCTGAAATAATATAATGATAAAGTTTTTCCAAGCTGAGGGTATAGAGCAGTTTTACAAAAGCATTTTGTAAAACCCAGCGAAAATTACCATTATTTCTTCATTATTAAATCAATTGTTAGACCATCTTTCCTCTTGTTAAGGTTCACTCGGGCACGCTGTTCTGTCTTGTTTTTTTTTTCCTCTTGTTTTATTAGTTTTTATAGTTTATATAGGATAATTATTTCAATGTTGTTACTCTTCTAACAAATTTTATTTTTCCTTATTTCCTTTCCTCACGGGGCTATTTTCCCTGTTGGAGCCCCTGGGCTTAGAGCATCCTGCTTTTCCAACTAGGGTTGTAGCTTAGCAAATAATAATAATAATAATAATAATAATAATAAAAATAATAATAATAATCTGCTTTGCCTCTTTTCATGCCACTTAAAGCTTTCTTTACTTCTACTGTTACTTTCAGTACCGGCTTAGGAGTTTCATCATTTCTATTGGCAAAGCTATTTCTTATATCACTATTGTATAGCATCGTATAGAAATCCTCTGCAATTTTCATCAGTCCATCTCTTTTGTTGTTATATCCATTTTAATCCACTAAGGCAAATATTTGTTGCCATCCTATTCCAAGTCTTCTTTTCATTAACTTGATGAATCTTCCTTTATTATTATTATTATTATTATTATTATTATTATTATTATTATTATTATTATTATTATTGTTATTGGTTGTTGTTGTTGTTGTTGTTATTGTTATTACTAGCTAAGCTACAACCCTAGTTGGGAAACCATGATGCTATAAGCCCGACGGCTTCAACAGGGAAAAATAGCGTGGGGGGAAGGAAGCTAGGGAATAAATAAACTACTATAGAAATAATAACAATAACGATAAAACATCTTAAGATCACTAACAACATTAAATTAGATCTTTCGTATGTAAACTATAAAAACTTTATGGAAACAAGAAGAAAGAGAAACAAGATAGAATAGCGTGCCCGAGTGTACTCTCAAGCAAGAGAACTGTAACCCAAAACAGTGGAAGACCATGGTATGGAGGATATGGTACTACCTAAGACCAAAGAACAATGGTTTGATTTTGGAGTGTCCTTGTCGTAGAAGAGGTGCTTACCATAGCTTAAGATCCTCTTTTACCCTTACCAAGAGGAAAGTGGCCACTGAACAATTGCATTGCAGTGGCTAACCCCTTGAACAAAGAATAATTGTTTGGTAATCTCAATGTTGTCAGGTGTATAAAGACAGAGGAGAATGTGAAAAGAATAGGCCAGACTATTCAGTGTATGCGTGTTTAAAGAAAAAATGATCCGTAACCAGAGAGAAGGATCCAATGTATACTGTCTGGCCAGTCAAAGGATCCAACAATTCTCTAGCAAAAGTATCTCTACCGGTTATCATCTTGCTCCTGTGCCTCTGTTCTTTCTAATGGGGGAGCTGGAAATGGTTTTGCTGGTAGTTTCCTTATGTCTTGTTAGGTATGCGGAATTCTCTATACTCCTACGTGTTTCTTCATCATTTCACCTTACTTGTTTATAGAAATTGGTCTGCCATCACTTATGGAAGGAAAGTCTAGGTACTTACACTTTCAAAAAAAAAAAAAAAAAAAAAAAAAAGAATCATCCTGCGGTAACATATTAAGCCCAGCATTGAACAGAAGTGGGCGCTTCCACTTTGATTCCACTGAGCTGTGACAATTGAGAAACGTATTTGAATTTTCTAACTTCTATTTCATTCGGTTCAGAGGTACATTTACGACTCTGATTTTATGTGACGATTGTGTCCACAATTGTCATATGTAGGTGTTGATTAAATGTGAAGGGTTATCTTTGATAATTGAGGAATTGCAGACATGGTTCGAGATTCATACATGGTCCCCAAAAACGATTTTGGGGTTCATTGCTAGTCTTGGAGATTAGTAAGAGACCGCTGAAGGGCTGTAAGATTAAAATAAAAATCGGGATGATATTTGCTGTAGAATTTTCCTGAGAAATTAATAGGTATAGAATCGTTCTTATAGTATCTGGTTAATAACAGAAAAAAAAAAAAAACATTAAGAATCTGAATTGATATAGAATTATTTGAACAAAATCTGGTTAATAAAACACATTAAGATTTTTTATCAACAGAAAATACTATTAAAATGTCTGAATGCGTAGAGAATAACTAACCATTCAAACAGCTGTATATGAACGTTATTAATTTGAACAGCTGTAGAATAATGTTAATGAATATGAATAAATATGAAAATGACATCAAATCGTGAATAGTTCAAGAATGACCTAAAACGTTCTTATTGATAACCTCTCAGGAAATGAAAAGCGATTAGCAGAAACTAGTTCATGAGTTATTCATCATAACTCAGGCATCACGAAACTTGATGGTTATGCTTTGACTAGTGTAAGCGACCCGTCAAAAAGTGACGGCTAAATATTTAGACAACTGGCTCTCCTGCCTACCGAGAGACTCGGAGAGCTAGCTTTACTGAGTGTATATATATATATATATATATATATATATATATATATATATATATATATATATATATATATATATATATACATACATATATGTATATACATACATATCAAAATGAGATTATGAAAAGTAGAATGCCACCTTCTCTAAATAAAAAGTATGTAATGAGATGGTCCTACCAGTACCAACTTAAGCATCAGAAACTTGGAGCCTTACTTAAGCCTTAGAACATAAGCTAATTACAACTCATAGAGCTATGGAAAGAATAATGATGGGAATAACACTGAGACAGAAAAAGAGCAAACTAAAGTAGAGGATATTCTAACATGTTAGAAAAACAAATGGACTACATATATATATATATATATATATATATATATATATATATATATATATATATATATATATATATATATATACACACATATATATATATATATATATATATATATACAATGAGAATGACAGACAATAGATGGACATTAAGAATAACAGAATGGGACCCTATAAATTGTAAAAGAAGCAGGAGAAGGAAGAGAAGACGATGAATCGACGAATTAAGGAAGTTTGCGGGTGTGAACTGTCACAGAAAGAACACAAAAAGACGCAAGTGGAAGGATATGTCTGAGGGCTTTGTTAAGCCGTGGAATGATTATAAATATATATATATATATATATATATATATATATATATATATATATATATATATATATATACATATATGAATATAAATATATATAAATATGTATGAATATGTAAATAAATCTAAAAATATATATATATAAATATATAAAAAATATAAATACATATACATACATATATACATATATATACATATATATATATGTATATTAGATTAAAGTAAATTCATTATAATTTGATTATAAGTTGTTAATACTTTTCCAACCTTTTGATCTTGTTTTAGTTTTTAGTTTATTAATAAGCCAGCGTCATTCTTAGTTTGATGAACTCTGTAGAGAGTCATATGACTTCTCAGTTTTGTTTTTGTTTAACACCTTCTCCCCCGGTATTAGTGAACTACTGAAGTGCCTTATTAACGATCGCTGTTTTTCTCTCCTATGAGCTGTGTTGACTCGAGTGAAAGGCTTGATCGAATGGTGGTGATAAGTGACAGAGTTAGTTCGAGTTCCTACTCACAGTCTGACGCTTTGCCACTTCATCTTGGTGACCTTTGGAGTTTTTGAAGCACTTCCTTCGCTACTACTTTGTGTGTGGTCGCTGGTGTTTGTCACCCGCGGCATTCATCAGCCACGTACCTTCCCTCGTTCGTCGGAGGATTTGCGAACGAGTTGGCCCGTTTCTACCGAGAACGGTGCGGTTTGCGACGTGCGAGATCCGTTGAAGTCCCGGATTCTCGGAGGCTACCACCCTTGGCGTTCCTGTGGCATTTTGGATTGCCTTCGGGCATTGCAGCTTGATCTAGTTGACCTGCTCATCAGCGTCAGTGAGTTCTTGGCACTCGTGGAGATACGTAGGGCGGCATACTACAGGTATGAGATATTTTTATTGTTATTTACGACGATCGTGGATCGCCGAGTACCTGTAGGTGTGCACGCCCTTGTTTGCAGTACGGTCTTCTGGACCTTGGATGGCCTGATGGGACAATCTACCGAGCTTTTTGTGATTATTCTCTGTGTAAATTTGTAAGATTATTTGGTTTTTGTGATTTATCATTTATTAAGTTGTTTAACATTTAAGTTAGTTTGTTTGTGCTAGGTAGGAATAATAAGTTTCTCATTTATTTTCTCTTTCTTCCTTCTACCTATCTTAGTTTGGTAGGTTAGTTTTTCTGGCCAGTGATTTTGAAAGGTAGCTGCCTGAAATATTGTATTTAAAGTCTTCCTATTTCTTAGCCTAGGGATTAACTTAGTTATAGGTGATCTTTTAAAGATCTTAAGGTTGGCTTTCCCGCAATTTGTGTATTCATTAATTTTGTTTATTATCATTGCCAACCATTACTTATATTTTTTTTTTTTTTGTAAATAAATATTGTAACTTTTGTTGAGGTGTTTGTTCTTTTGTTCCCAAATTGCTGTGTTACATTTTTACTGACCGCAAATTTCTGAATAGAAAGAACCCTTGAAATTACGGCCGTAAATACGGCCTTAACAATCTGGCGACCTTGCCAGGATTTGCGCTCAGGTGTACACAGTAGTTGGGACTTTGGAACGCTCCTCAGTGGGGGTTATAGTATTTATTTTTTTTGGAAATACCTTTCCCTCCTATCACTATGGCTAATTTGGATGACTTTGAGTTTAGTCCTGCATAGTTTTTAGGGTCAGCCGACTGTATTAGTCATTTACCAATACTAGGTAAGGAATATCTGGTTAGTTGTGCTAGATGGTTGGGTATTCCTTTCAAAGGGACTGATACAAAGAGGAAATTGCTAATAATGGTAAAGAACTGTCATGCAAGGTTTGGCTGAGGCTGAAGGATTACTTGGTGAAAATATTAGTGATAGAGGTAGTGAATTAGGAAATGATGATAGGGTAGTTGCAGATGATAATGGCATTAGTGGTGGTGCAGGTTTTTCATTATTTAACGATCCTCCTCAGACTGGAGTTATTTATGAAGGTCCGGCTAATTTGCTGCCAAAGGGAAATATAACCACAAACCCTTTCTTGTCTGAAGAGAATTTAGGACCAGCAGTTCCCACTGTTCCTGTAAATTCTAATTCCAAGGAAATTCAGGAATATGACTTAATTTGTAAAAGGATAGAGTTGTTGAAATTGGAACATGCGGAGAACGAGAGGGTGAGGAGGCATGAGATAGAGATGGCCAACATTAATTTGGAAATGGCTAGGTTACAGGGGGCTCCTAACCAATCTAGTACCCCACGAGGTAGCCAGCCTGAAAGGTTTAATATTGGGGCTGCATTAAAATTGGTCCCCATTTTCGATGAAAGAAATGTTCCAGAATTCTTCAAGGCCTTTGAGAGGGTGTCTACACGATTGTCTTGGCCACCAGAGATGTGGACAGTGCTAATCCAGTGTAAATTGGTAGGCAAGGCAATCAGGGTATATAATGCCTTGGAGGAAGGGATAGCCAGGGATTATCACAAGGTAAAGGCACTAATTTTAAAAGCATATGATTTGGTCCCTGAGGCATACAGATTAAAGTTTATAAATTTTAATAAACATCCTTCCTTATCGTTTGTAGAATTTGCCAGGTTCAAGGAGGAACAGTTTGACGACTGGTTGAAAAGTCGTCAAGTTGTCACTTTTTCTTCCTTGAGAGAACTAATGCTTTTGGAGGAGTTTAAGAAATCTTGCTCCAAAGAACTAAGAATTTATTTGGAAGAAGTAAAGGTCACTAATTTAGGTAAGGCAGCTCAAGTGGCTGACGAATTTGTCTTGACTCATAGAACAGGTTCAGGCAATTTCGTCAGCAAAGATAAAAGTAATAATGTAGTAGAGTCAGCGAATTTTCATAAAGGAGTAAGAGGTGATAATAATAAGCCTAAGAATTCAGTGGTTCAAAATAATTTCCCTGCTAGTAACAATGGAAGATTCACGGGTAAACCTGGTACTCGTGTATTTTCCAATGGAGGTAATTCTGGAACGAGAAACAATAATGTGAAGACTTTTTTTCTGGTGTAAGAAACCCGGTCATTTCCAAGCTCAATGTCAAGCCAGAACAAATTATCTTCAAAAAAATAATCCTGTGGCTTTAATGCCAAGTACATCTCCTGACGTAAAATTACCCATAATTAGTAGTGATAGTGGTAGTAATTGTACGCCTGGAGATGGAAATAATAATCCACAGGAATGACTGAAGTATGATAAATACATATGGCCTGGTAAAGTAATATATAATTCTGTCATTATTGATGTTAAGTTCTTGAGAGATACAGGGTCTGCTCGTTCGTTAGTGCTGGAAAGCAGTTTGAAGGGTTTGGTGAAGTATTCAGGGAACTTTATTGTTCTGGGAGGTTTCCCGAACACAATAGTTTCGGCTCCTTTAGCAGAGGTAATGTTGTCATTCCCTGGGTATTATGGAAAGATAGAGTTGGCCGTTGTTGAGAGTCTTCCTATAGCTGGTATTGATGGCATATTAGGAAATTATATGGTTAATAGTGATGGCCAGGAATTATTTCCAATATTGTCAATCAATAAGTGTCCAGTGGCGGTTACCGCTAGAGTGGCAGCAAGAGCTGCAGACTTATTAAATAATGATGAGTTAAATTTGAGTAGTTTAGAGGTAGACGTAGATGTAGGAAGACCCGGGTCAGTAGTAAGTAATGTAGTAAGTAGTGATAATATAATTCCAGATTGGGATCGAACAGCTTTTATTGAAGCCCAGAAAAGAGAGTATAATTTTAATTTGGGTGATACGTCTGACTTGACAAAGCCTCGATTCTGGGTAAAAAAGGGCCTGTTATATAGGGGGAGTCGTCTCCTGGTTGCTAATGATCCCCAAATATCTCGTATTGAGCAAATAGTGGTGCCTTCTCACTTTCAGAGACAAATATTAAATATATCTAATGATGATGCATTCTCTGGTCATTTTGGTGTCTGGAAGACGTTCCGTCGGTTGGCTAAATGTTTTTGGTGGCCAGGAATGAAATCGTCAGTAAAACCATATGTGAAAGAATGTCCAGTGTGCCAAGTGGTATGTAAACCTAATCAGACAATTGTAAAAGCACCTTTATATCCTATACCAGCTATTGGCGAGCCATTTAGTGAGCTAGTAGTTGATATAGTAGGTCCCCTGCCTAAAACTAAAACAGGTTTTGTATATTTACTGACTGTGATGGATCGGGCATCGCGATTTCCCGATGCCATTCCCATGAAGAAAATCACATCTAAGGCTGTATTTGACCAGTTGGTAATTTTCTTTTCGAGGTATGGAATCCCTCGTAAGATACAAACTGATTGCGGAACTAATTTTACTAGTAAGGAATTTCGAAGTAAGTGTGCAGGTCTGGCCATTCTGCACACTACTAGTGTTCCTTACCATCCAGAGAGTCAGGGAGTGGTGGAAAGATTCCATCAGACTCTTAAATCGATTTTAAGGAGATTTTGCTATGAGCATGGAGAGGAATGGGATAAGGCTTTTCCTTTTGCTCTCTTTGCTCTTAGGAGTCATCCAAATTCATCCACCGGCGTGGCTCCTTTTGAGTTAGTCTTTGGACATAAAATAAGGGGTCCTTTAGAAATTCTATACGAAATTTTGGAGTACGATCAAATAAAGGAGACGAACGTGGGTGAATTTGTTGATAACCTTAAAGAAAAACTTTCTAGCGCCTGGAAGTTTGCTAGAGAAAATTTAGCTAACTCTCAGGCTGCTATGAAAAGTAATTATGACAAGAAAACTCGAGCACGGTCGTTTGAGCCTGGGGAATTAGTTTTGGTGTTGGGTACTGATTCGGATAACTTCCTTGAACCCAGGTATAAGGGACCTTGGAAGGTGTTGAGGAAGTTATCCGATCTTAATTATGAAATAGAAGCTCCCGGGACCAAACGAAAGTGTCGAATTTTTCACATTAACCGACTGAAACCTTATGTCTCTAGTAGATCTGATACTTTGGAAACCGGGTATGAATCGGTTTCTTTGGTGGCAGAGGTGCTTCCTGATGGATCTGAGGAAATAATTAATCAAGTACCTTCGGATGCTCTATCTAAGAATGTGCAATGTTTGGATGGGTTGGATGAGCATCTGAAGCATCTTGATCTAAATCAAAGAAGGGAAATGGAAGGTTTAATTCATTCTTTTTCAGATTTGGTTAGAGACTCTCCCGGATTGACTAATTTAATTGAACATGATGTGGTAGTAGGAGAAGCTTCACCAATTAAACAAAGCCCTTATAGACTAAATCCCACTAAAATGGATATAGTCAATAAGGAAATAGAATATATGTTGAAGCATGATTTGATACAACCTTCTGTTAGTCCTTGGAGCTCCCCTATAGTATTGGTAAAGAAATCCGATGGACAGTATCGGATGTGCGTCGACTATCGTAAGGTTAATACGCATACTAAAAATGATTCCTTTCCCCTTCCTAGAATTGACGACTGCATAGACCGCATTGGTTCAGCAAAGTATATCACAAAATTGGATTTGCTCAAGGGCTACTGGCAAGTTCCTTTGTCGGATCGAGCAAGAGAGATTTCAGCATTTGTCACCCCATTCGGCTTTTATGAATGCAAGGTCATGCCTTTTGGGATGAGGAATGCTGCTTGTACTTTTCAAAGATTAATGAACCGTGTGGTCTGTGGATTAGAAGGTACTGAGATTTACATTGATGATCTTGTTGTCTACAGTAATGATTGGAAAACTCATTTACTCAGATTACGTAATGTTTTTGAAGCTCTCCGTGCTGCGGGTTTAGTCATTAACCTCGCTAAATGCGAATTTGGTAAGGCTAAAGTTGTGTATCTGGGTCATGAGGTTGGTCTGGGTCATATAGCCCCAAAACAGGCTAACGTCGAGGCTATAACTAATTTAAAGAGACCGTGCAATGTCCGAGAAGTTCGAAAGGTGTTGGGTATGATGGGCTATTATAGAAGGTTCGTTAGGAACTTTTCTGACATTGCCCGTCCCCTGAATGATCTTTTACAAAAAAATAAGAAATTCATTTGGACTAGTGATTGTGAAGAAGCATTCATAAGAATCAAGACTATTCTCATGTCTAAACCTATTTTGGTTTCTCCGAATTTTCAAGCTCCCTTTATAATTGCTGTTGACGCTAGTGATATAGGTATTGGAGGAGTTCTCTTTCAAAGGGGTGAAGACAGGGAGGTGTACCCAATATCCTACTACAGCAAAAAGTTGTTAACGGCAGAGCGTAAGTATTCAACTATTGAGAAAGAGGCTCTCGCCCTGATCCGTACCATATCTCATTTTAAACCATACTTAACTAATCTTTCTTTTCCAGTGGAAGTATGGACGGATCATAATCCGTTAGTGTTTATTGAACGGATGAAAGGGTCGAACCAAAGAATTTTACGCTGGGCCTTGCAACTGCAAGAGCTCAACTTGGTAATTAAGCATATTAAAGGATCTGATAATAAGATCCCGGACACCTTGTCTAGGATGTAAAGTGTTTTTTTTTTTTTTTTTTTTTTTTTTTTTTTTTTTTTTTGGTCTCCCTGCCTCTTTCGCCCTGCTCGTTCTTCTTTGTGTTCATTTAGAGTGAAAGCAAGTGCTAACTTTTGGTTTATTCCGACATCGTTCCGTTGTTTCGTTTATTTATGCGATATTTTTTTTTTTTTGCCAGTGTTATTTTTAGTTTAAGTACTAGCTGTAAGAAATATTCTGTTCTATATTAGTCTTAGTTTCTTATTAGCAGATAGATAGCTCTAGCTCTTTGTGCCATTTATTATGACTTTAAGTTTTAGAAAGGACTTTTGGAATTTCGGAACTTTATCATTTTCTGTGATTTAATACATTTTGCTCTTGGCTTTAGGTTTTTTTTTCAGGTTCTGTGTTTAATTAGACTGTTTATATCTTTGTATGTTTGAGTTATATTTAATGCTGACCTTTTTGTTTCAGGTGGTGTAATGCACCATTGTGTGTACTGTATTATATAATCCTATGCATGTTTATATTAAGGTTATCTTTACTTTTGAGATTTATTTTATCTTTAGATTTAATTGATTCTTTAGGATGTATAAAAATTTTTACTCTATTTGATAAAAAATTTTTTGTAGGGGGAGAAAGGTATTAGATTAAAGTAAATTCATTATAATTTGATTAAGTTTTTAATACTTTTCCAACCTTTTGATCTTGCTTTAGTTTTTAGTTTATTAATAAGCCAGCGTCATTCTTAGTTTGATGAACTCTGTAGAGAGTCATATGACTTCTCAGTTTTGTTTTTGTTTACCACCTTCTCCCCCGGTATTAGTGAACTACTGAAGTGCCTTACTAACGATCGCTGTTTTTCTCTCCTATGAGCTGTGTTGACTCGAGTGAAAGGCTTGATCGAATGGTGGTGATAAGTGACAGGGTTAGTTCGAGTTCCTACTCACAGTCTGACGCTCTGCCACTTCATCTTGGTGACCTTTGGAGTTTTTGAAGCACTTCCTTCGCTACTTTGTGTGTGGTCGCTGGTGTTTGTCACCCGCGGCATTCATCAGCCACGTACCTTCCCTCGTTCGTCGGAGGATTTGCGAACGAGTTGGCTCGTTTCTACCGAGAACGGTGCGGTTTGCGACGTGTGAGATCCGTTGAAGTCCCGGATTCTCGGAGGCTACCACCCTTGGCGTTCCTGTGGCATTTTGGATTGCCTTCGGGCATTGCAGCTTGATCTAGTTGACCTGCTCATCAGCGTCAGTGAGTTCTTGGAACTCGTGGAGATACGTAGGGCGGCATACTACAGGTATGAGATATTTTCATTGTTATTTACGACGATCGTGGATCGCCGAATACCTGTAGGTGTGCACGCCCTTGTTTGCAGTACGGTCTTCGGGACCTTGTATGGCCTGATGGGACAATCTACCGAGGTTTTTGTGATGATTCCCTTTGTGTATTTTGTAAGATAATTATTTTCCTAATTCACTGTTTATTAAGTTAAGCTTAACGTTTAATTGTTCCGTAACCCAATACAAACCTTTGCTATTTCCATGGGGTAACATTTGGCGGAGCTGAATGACGAGCCATTAAAATTAAACGAGGGTTAACTACCCCCTTGCTAATTAGCAGGGGGTAGGGAAGGGGTAGCTAGCTACCCCTTCCCCCCTCACACACTGTGAATAGCCCAATTCACTTTTGGCTCGGGTGATGATCAGACGTCTCTGCTCTCACCCTCGCTTGACAGCCTTTAAATTCTGCTTTCTCTTTATCTAGTGTGTGTGAAGTTGGCCTCGACTCTACGATGCGTACTTGCCCTGGAGTTCCTAAGCGTTCATGTGGGACGTTTGTCCTCTTTGGAGACGGACCCTCACGCCCTTTGCCCCCTTTGCCGAGGTCAACGGTGTGACAGGGAGAATGTGTGCAGTGAGTGCAGGGAGTGGCCTGCCTCCCAGTGGGAGAAGTTCGGCCGTAGACGCAAGAAGAAGCCCAAGAGAGACCGATCTCCTTCGAAGGTGACTTTGAAGAAGGAGGTCTCTAGGGTTTCTCCTTGCGCCGCCCGAACCTCCTCCGAAGGTCTCCCTCGTCCGGCTTCACCTGTGAAACCGCCGAGTGAGATTGCAGGTCCTAGTGGTTTTTGCCAACCTCGTGGTGGTGGAGAGGGCGTGGCCTCCCTTAGCGAGGTTATTCCCTCTCCTCCCCCGGGGGAGGATTTATTATATTTTGATGAATTCGACTGCACTGTTTCTAATCATGGTTTGTTTCAGCTTTGGGCTTCCTTGGGGCTTAAGGGCACTCCCTACAAGGAAGGCCTGTTTGACTTGTTGCAGCTGGGGGCTGCAGTCAAACAGTCACCGGTAATGCCGGAGGTTTTTCCTTCGGACATTGTCGATACTGTGTTGTCTGCCCCTTCTGACGTGGCAAGTCTAACCCTTGATCCTGCTGCCTCGGATGTTGCTGAAGTCCCATCTCTCCCTTCCGCACAGCCTTCGGAGGGAAGGGTGGGGCCTCCGGTCTCTCCTGCGAGCTCGTCTCCCCCTCGGGGTAGCGCGCTTTCAGAGACCCCTCTTCGAAGGACCGATGACCCTGACTCCTTACCCAGGGGTCGCATTCGTCGTAAGGCCCGTAGGCCTCTGCGAGAGAGGGGGCTCCCTTCTCCCTATCAAGGGGTGAAGAGGCGCCTCTTTGGGTCTCCTTCTCCTCCACCTGCGGAGGAACTTCCTCGTCAGGAGAAGGTCATACCTGCAACATCTCTTGACCTCTCTGCGGATCGTTCACGATCCCCTTCTCCTGCCAAGTCTTCAGTGCTGCCGTCACCTGTAATCCTACAGGCACCGTCTCCTTCGGGGGAAAAGGACTCTGGGGTTAAGTCCCTGGCCATTGTGCGCGCACCTGCGCGCTTGCGTGCAGTTGAGCGCAGATCTTCGTCTCTTCAACCATCACCTGTTCGCCAGCGATCTCCTGTTCGCCAGCGCTCTCCAACGCGCCAGCGATCTCCTGTTCGCCAGCGCTCTCCAACGCGCCAGCGATCTCCTGTGCGCCAGCGCTCTCCAACGCGCCAGCGATCTCCAACGCGCCAGCGATCTCCTGTGCGCCAGCGCTCTCCAACGCGCCAGCGATCTCCTGTGCGCCGGCGCTCTCCTGCTCGCCAGCACGCCCCTGGGCGAGCTCTTCATCTTGAAGATGGTCAATGCTCACCAACGCGCCAGCGATCTCCTTCTCGCCAGCTCCTTTCTGGGCGCGCTCTTCAGCCTGTGAAGAACCAGCGCTCCCCAACGCTCCAGCGATCTCCTGCGCACCAGCGCTCTCTCGCGCGCCAGCTCTCTCCTGGACATCCAGAGAAGGGGCAACGACTTCCAACGCGCCAGCGATCTCCTTCTCGCCAGAGCTCCACTGCTCGCCAGCTCTCCTTAGGGCACCCTCACCCTGAGAAGCAACAACTTCCTGATGGGCGCGCTGCTCACCATCACTCGCCTGTGCGCGCGCGCAAGCACTCACTAGTGCCTGTGCCTGTTGCACGCCCTGTGCGCCCACGCTCGCCAGCGCCCTCTAGATCTTCGGACTCAGACGTTCGCAAGGGTTCGCCCTTGTCTCGCACGTCGATTCTTGCGCTTCCAGTTGCCCCTGTGCGCCCTTCGATTTCTGAGCGCCTCTTAAGTTTGGCGCACTCACGCCCACGATCTCCTTCAGCTCGCCCTTCACGCCAACACGCTGTGGGTCCTGCGGGCGGTAAAGAAGGGGCCTCTCCTACATGCGCCCCGATCGCCGACAGATCTGCGCGCCACCAGTTGAGGGAGACTAAGTCTTCTAGGAGACATCTTTCTCCCTCCCACCATCACCAGCGCTCCCCCAAGAGGTCGCGCGGTCGCTCGCCAGCTCCTTCTGTGGAGTTTTCTCCTGCGCATTCATATGCACGCTCTCCTGATCGATCTCGTGCATACCCTCCTGCGCGCCATTCTCCTGCGCGCCATTCTCCTGCGCGCCATTCACCTGCGCGCTCCTACATGCATGCACCTGCGCATGCGCGCCATCACTCGCGGCCCTATGACCACCTTTCCCCTTCGCGTGAACGCTCGCCTACAGGTCGCTCGCCTATAGGTCGCTCGCCTACAGGTCGCTCACCTACGGTGGGTCATTCGGACCGCAAGGATCCTCGGCAGGATGCTCCTCCTGGGAGGCGTTCCCAGGATTCACCTCCGCACAAGAGGAGGATAACGGCAGAACAAGGAAAATCAGCAGAGAGGTCTAGGCAGTCTTTTTCTTTTCAGGAAGGCCTCGTGGTGACCACTCCTAAGGGTCGCGAGATCCCCTTTTCTCCAGCGGGGATTGCTGACACAGCGTCAGTTACCCGTCTACCTTGGTTCCGCCACATGATCAAGGCTGTGGTCCAGGCTATCAAGCCTTCCAGCACTGATCAGAGGCGGGACCCTGGGATGGGTTCTCCACCGTTGAAGAAAAGGAAAGGAGTGGGCTTCGTGGTAACTCCTCCCCAGGAAAAGCTGGTCTCCAGGAACCCCGTCAGGCGGACCCCTTCACCTTCTCCAACCTCTGCAGCTCCACCCCCTCCTGTAGATGAGTTTATCTCGTCCTCGGGGGACTCCTCTGACTCGGAGAATTCTTCCTTGGCACCAAGGGGGGAATTTTCTCCGGATAGGGGAGAGGTCGCACGGGAAGAGGTTCCTCCTCGGGTGTCGGTGTTGGAGTCCTATTTTCCTTCCAGGAGGGAATCGAAGGACACCAAGACTGTTCCGAAATCTTCGTCGAAGATTCGTCAAGAACCAGCAATTCCTAGGGAGGACGTCCACGTTTCTCCCCAAGAAGACCTCTTGGGGATGGGAGACTTAGCTGCCAGTCCACCAAAAGGAGAACACAGCGAGTCAGAACACGCGTTCTGGCAGGTCCTTGGTTTGATGAGGGAGCTCAACAAAATCAAGGACCCGGAGATAGCCCCTCGTGAGGGGAAAGACACCGTGCTTGACGAGGTCTTTGGTGTCCAGAAGCCCCCCAAGACTAGTGCAGCTTTGCCCTGGTCTAAAGGGGTGAAAGGCGCCAGGGACAAAGTCAAAGCTCAGCTCTCCGGTCTGGCCTCCTCAGGACGTTCTTCTGCCGGGTTTAGACTCCTCCCTCCTCCTCTAGTCCAACAGAGGAGGTATTTCGAGATCGACGGGGAGTCTTGCATGTCTCTTCCACTCCATCATTCTGTGGAGGAACTAGCTAAGGGAACTTCTTTCGAGAAGCTCTCGACCCGACAGGTGACGTTTGCGGCGTCAGAGACCCAAAACCTGGAGAAAGTCGCTAAGAGTGCCATGCAGGCAACTTCGTGGCTTGATCTCTGGCTTGGGTCTTTGGGCATCCTATTGCGATCTGAGGATCTGTCCAAGGAGAGCAATAGGAAGGCCTTGGAGACCTTCCTCCTCTCGGGCACTCGCTCTATTGAGTTTCTAGCTCACCAGGTCACTAACCTATGGGCTAACTTGATCCTCAAAAGACGCGATTCAGTGTCCGAGAGGTTCCATCCGAAGGTCCCCACCGCAGACGTCAACAGGCTCAGACACTCCTCTATTTTTGGAGGGGAGTTACTGGAGCCTCGTGACATGGAGCAGTCGGCTGAGAGGTGGAGGAGGTCGAACCAGGACTCTCTCCTCCAAAGGGCCCTGACATCTCGGCCCTATAAACCTCCAGCCCCTCCACAACAACGTCAACAGCAGCCTCGCAGAACACCTAAGCAGGCTCCGGCAGCTAAGGCAAGCGTGTCTAAACCGCGGTCCTTTCAGCCGAAAGACAAGAGACGCGGCAAGTCCTCTAAGGGAGGTAGAACTCCTAGAGGAAGCGGCAAAGGTCGCAAACACTAGGAGTGGCAATTCCCCCGCGTGTCCACCTGTGGGGGGATGCCTAAGAAGTTGCGTGCAGAGGTGGCAGCAACTCGGGGCCGACCCTTGGACGGTCTCTGTGATCGGCCAAGGGTATCGCGTCCCGTTCACAACATCTCTACCTCCCCTGACAGCGAATCCAGTGTCGTTGAACTCCTATGCCTTGGGATCGGCAAAGGGGATGGCCCTCCGGGCAGAAGTCGAGACCATGCTCAAGAAGGATGCTCTCCAAGAGGTCGACGACAGCTCCCCAGGCTTCTTCAGTCGACTCTTTCTTGTAAAGAAGGCGTCTGGAGGCTGGAGACCGGTCATCGACCTCTCAGCACTGAACAAGTTTGTCATACAGACTCGGTTCAGTATGGAGACAGCGGACACGGTCAGACTTGCAGTGAGACCACAAGACTTTATGTGCACTCTGGATTTGAAGGACGCGTACTTCCAGATCCCCATCCATCCGTCTTCCAGGAAGTACTTAAGATTCGGCCTAGACGGCAAGACCTACCAGTTCAAGGTGCTGTGTTTCGGTCTCTCCACAGCACCCCAGGTGTTCACCAAGGTGTTCACTCTGATCTCGTCGTGGGCTCACAGGAACGGCATCCGTCTCCTTCATTATCTGGACGACTGGCTGATCCTGGCAGACTCGGAGTCGACCCTTCTGCGTCACCGGGACAGGCTTCTGGAAGTTTGCCAAGATCTAGGGATCTTGGTAAATCTCGAGAAGTCCTCTCTGCGCCCTACGAAGAAACTGGTATATCTAGGCATGAAACTAGACACGATTCTCCACAAAGCCTTTCCATCAGACGAAAGGATAGCAAGGCTGAGGAAGGTAGCAGAACCTTTCCTCAGACGAGAAGAGCTTCCGGCCCAACTGTGGTTACGTCTCTTAGGCCATCTATCATCTTTGGTCCGTCTTGTTCCAAACGGCCGCCTCAGGATGAGATCCCTTCAGTGGCGGCTGAAGTCGCGATGGAATCAGGGAAACGATTCCCCGGACTTCCTAGTTCCCATAGGACCTTCGGAACGGACGGACCTTCGATGGTGGCTGGACGACGAGAACCTACGGAAGGGAGCAGATCTCCTCGTCCTCCCCCCAGATTTGACTCTGTTTACGGACGCGTCAAATCTAGGGTGGGGGGCCCACATTCTGAACCAAAGGGCCTCAGGCCTTTGGTCAGAATCGGAAAGGTGCCTCCACATCAACTTGCTAGAATTGAAGGCCGTTTTTCTGGCTCTTCAACAGTTCCAACAAACCCTGGCGGGCCACTCCATGGTGGTGATGAGCGACAACACCACGGTAGTGGCTTATATCAACAAGCAGGGAGGTACTTTCTCGCAACAGCTATCCCATCTTGCAGTAGAGATTCTGAGATGGTCCGAGACCCGCTCGATCTCACTAACAGCTCGCTTCATTCCTGGCAAGAGGAATGTCCTCGCCGACAGCCTCAGCAGGGCGACGCAGATAGCGAGTACCGAGTGGTCCTTGGACCCTCAGATAGCCAACAAAGTCCTGACTTTGTGGGGCTCTCCGACTGTAGATCTGTTTGCGACAGCCTTGAATTTCAGGCTGCCCCTTTACTGCTCTCCAGTCCCGGACCCCAAGGCTTTCTGGCAGGATGCCTTTCAACACAGGTGGGACAACATGGACGTTTACGCCTTCCCACCTTTTTGTCTGATGAGAAGGGTGCTCAACAAGACCAATCTATCGGTCAACCTTTCCATGACTCTCATAGCTCCGCTATGGCATCATGCGGAATGGTTCCCAGATCTTCTGCGGCTCCTAACGGAACCCCCAAGAGAACTCCCTCCACGTCACGAGCTACTCAGACAACCACATTGCAACATCTTCCACAAGGCCGTAGCTTCGCTTCGGCTTCACGCCTGGAGACTATCCAGCGACTCCTCACGGAGAGAGGATTTTCTCAGCAGGTTGCGGACAGGATGTCTCGGCACCTGCGAGAGTCCTCGGCCAACGTCTACCAGGCGAAGTGGAAAGTCTTTTGTGGTTGGTGTCGTGGAAGGGGTCTCTCTCCGCTCGATGCCTCTATTCCAACAATAGCGGAGTTCCTTGTTTATCTTCGGGAGGAAATGCGCCTTTCGGTCTCGGCCGTGAAAGGTTATCGCTCAGCCTTAAGCTTAGCCTTCAGGCTGAAAGGAGTGGATATTTCCTCTTCGTTGGAACTTTCTCTACTCATACGCAACTACGAACTTACTTGCCCCCAGTCGGAAGTCAGACCCCCTCCTTGGAACGTGGTTCAAGTGCTTAGGGCTCTGAAAAGAGCTCCCTTTGAACCATTACGCCAGGCGTCTGATCGCCACCTAACGTGGAAGACGGCGTTCCTACTCGCGTTGGCCTCGGCCAAACGAGTAAGCGAACTTCATGGTCTCTCCTACGACGTTGCCCATTCAAGGGGATGGGGGGAGGTAACGTTCAGGTTCGTCCCTGAGTTCATTGCTAAGACTCAAAACGCTGGGGTGTCAGATCCAAGATTCGACTCCTTCAAGGTAACGAGTCTACGTTCTGTAACAAATGACCCAGATCATCTGTTACTGTGCCCAGTCAGGAGTCTGAGGCGCTACCTCAAGAGAACGGCTGCAGCCCGTCCTCATGTGCAAGCTTTGTTTGTGAGCACAGGGAGGACAAAGAGGAGGGTCACCAAGAACTCCATCTCTTCATGGATTCGCAAGGTGATAAGCAGCACCTTGAATCCCGACTCTCCTCCGTCACGTCGTCCCAGAGCTCATGATGTCAGGGGTGTTGCTACTTCCCTGGCCTTCAAGAGGAACTTCTCTGTGACGCAGGTTTTACAAGCTGGGGTCTGGAAACGTCAGACGACGTTCACAGCCCACTACCTGCAGGACGTGACCCACAGGAACCTCGATACGTTTTCTATCGGTCCTGTGGTGGCTGCACAACAGCTGGTCTAACCTCAGGCTCCTTATTGGACAAGTAGGAGAAGGTTGAGGGCATTGTTACCCGGTTTTAGTCTGCGTGAATGAAAGAGTATGTCTGGCCCTTACTTCTTTCTTCATTCTCCCCTCCCTTGGGAATAGCAGCATCCAGGCCTTTGCACAGCTGACCTCAACCTCTGCAGGTAAACCATGCTTCCTTGTGCTCCTAGTATTAGCTTTAATACTGTCGCGTCCCCCATACCCTGACGAGGTGGTATTGGGTACGTCCTAGCCTAGGGTTCCACATAAGGAACCCCAGGTCAACTTCCTAGGACGAGTCACGTTATTCTCCTTCACACACATCCTTGTAGGCCGCACGATGGTCAAACATGACAGCGTGCGAGGGTTAGGGACTCCCGTTCCTTGAGTTCTACAACTCGGAATTGGAGTCCCCGGGTAAAGCCGAAGCCAGAAGGCTGGGGACTTTCCGCCCTTCCTAAGGGTAAGTCACCCCATGGAAATAGCAATGGTTTGTATTGGGTTACGGAACAAATGACAAATTTCGTAGATAATTTGTATTTTTCCTACCATACAAACCTTTGCTATTTACGCAAATGTTACCCGCCAGCCCTGACCCCCAAGTCAAGTCCTACATTTAAGGGAA
The DNA here is from genome assembly GCF_036898095.1 of Palaemon carinicauda. Classification (NCBI taxonomy): domain Eukaryota; kingdom Metazoa; phylum Arthropoda; class Malacostraca; order Decapoda; family Palaemonidae; genus Palaemon; species Palaemon carinicauda. Next base: position 2,941,040 of record NC_090761.1, read on the forward strand.
TTGAGCTATTCAC